>NC_040040.1:841688-1035081 GCF_003713205.1 Coffea eugenioides | reverse complement strand
AACCTTTAATATCTTTTTATCACATATTATACTTATTCATTTTATACCTTACCAATATATTGCAAGTTTATCCTTTAATAAGACTATGAATGTACGACTAGATTCACAGTTAAAGTTTCTTGCAATGCCTCGTTTGAGCAAGATAAAGACGTCAATCGACCGTATGCATTCATTTTGCTGCCTAAGGACATTTTCAAAATAACATTACTTAAACGTTGACACGTGGGTATTAATGAACATCGGTCCACTGTACATATATCTCTACAATACACTTTTGATTACATATTATGTACAATATTTATATTCACTTGCGCTATTTATTTGATTCGAACGATTAATAGTAACATTTTTGGACGAGTCGCGTACACATTGAGTGTGTTTCAATAGTTAGTTACTATAATAACTAAACATGTATATACAATTTGTTAGACCTAAGTATGAAGGGATTGATTAATTTGTTTAACTTCGTTTACGTATTTGCTAGAGCTAATATATCTAATTTTCCTTGGTGATTTTGTAACTTTAGTTTGTGTTGATCATTTGAAAGTTGTTTCATTAAGTATCTGGGCACTATTTTTTGAATACTCTATTTGATAAACTTTCTGTTATATAGTAGGTTGATTGCAAAACAACAACCACCCTTAACAATCCCATTCGCGCTTTTACTATATAGGTAGATAAACGAGATGGATCGGGCTTGCACTCAGAATTTGCTCGAACGATCGTGGACAGGGCCATCCGGCCTGCAGCAATTCCAAGATGACAAGTCACCGTTTGGAGGCTTTCACGAAATTAGGAATAGAATAAGATGACTCGAGGCCTCTTACAAATTTACTAGTGTGAATACCCGTGCTACGCACGGTGCTAGCATTATTGAAAAAGTAAAAATAAAATGGTGAATAAAAAAGGTTTAAAAATTGTACCAACACAATTAAAATGTAATATTTGTCTAACAATAGTTTGAAATATGATAGAATATGCATATCATTCAAGAACTGCCTTTTTTCAGAAGATAGGTCCTAAAAAAATAATAAAAATTTATTTTAGAAAATGAATGATATATTAACAAAAATGAATGTAATTGAATGTTGTTAAAATGAAATACTTACAAATATTATGCATTCGATTTGATAATCTTGCATGAAGGTGCGAACATTCTTCACACAAATTAACTTTTAGTACAAAAGCCAAAATTGGTGATTTAATTAATTCAGTTGAATTTTGTGGAGTGCGTACTACAAATGAAAATACACGATCTTTGCATGAATTGATTTGTTGGTTGAACAACCTATCACCATTTTTCTGAGAATTAAGTACGTACGAAATTCAAAATTAGTGTATTTTTTTACATAGTTTATAAATAGCATTATAAAAAACAAATATATATCAAGAAATTCTACCTACCTTCTTTGAGATAAGAAGCATCACGACCAAATACGAATCGTGCATGTCTGTCTTGTAGATTAAGATGCATGTTACCATTGGAATCTCTGATTTGTATGTCAACATTGTACCTGTTTGACAAATAAAATGTTATATACAATACAGAAAAATATGTTGAAATTAAAAGTACATGAAATTAATTACCTAACAACAGTGTCGATCATGTTATTACAATGCAGACCAAAGTGACAAAGAATCAGATAATGACTATCTTTTTGTGATAAGAAACATTAACTCTTTTGGCCTAAAGATACAGAAACCATCATCATGACAATATCAAATACTATACATAGTGGGAATACCCGTGCTATGCACGGTGCTAACATTATTGGAAAAAAAAATAAAATGGTGAACAAATAAAGGTGAAAAAATTTTACCAATAAAATTAAAATATAATATCTGTTTAACAATAGTTTGAAATATAATAGAATGTATATATCATTCAAGAACCATCTTTTTTCGGTTGTATGAGAATTTTTTTTTATCATTGTATGAGAATTGTTAACAAAAAAATACAATAGTTAATATAGAATAGCATCAATAGAATTTAATACAATTGTGTTCTAATCAAATGAAAAATACGCACCAATTGAATTGTTATTAGCACCCATAGTTAATGAAGTAATCCCTATATAAATATATTTTGGTACATGTAGTAATTGGTAATCTATAAAATAAAATAAATTGCTAATCTATAAAATTGCTAAGTTGTCTATAAATAGCATCAATAGAATGTAATACAATTGTATTGTAATCGAACAATTGTAATACAATTGTATTGTATTGTATCTATAGTTGATTTAGCAAGATAGTGCAGCCAAAAAATGTGTATGTAAGATGAGTATGACGATATAAGAAACTGTATATTTACCATGATCACGCAAAATCATTGGTGATGTGGATGCCTGGCAATCTTGAGGACAGTTAGATTTTTCATTTCTTTGATCTAGAAATAAAATATATATCAAATTAAAAATCAATAGTTTATGTATTTATTTTATGTGTAAATAGTGATACATTGTATGAGAACTGTTAACCGAAAAAATACAATTATTAATATAGAAATAGCATCAATAGAATTTAATAGAATTGCATTGTAATCAAATGAAAACAATTACAGAGAAGTGGTTACCTGAACTAAGGAATGCAGTTTTAAATGCTCAAAAGTGCCTTGACGATTGCACATATGTCAGGGGCTTGGTGAGTTTTTTGCTCCTCTTGAATCATTTTCTTTTTTCTAATTGTAATATATTACTTGCAGGTGTTAAGTAGGACTTGGCTCTAACCTTTCGTTTAAGTACTTTAAGCAATGAACTATTTATTCCATGAGTTGAATTGTGCTGTTGCTAGATAGATGAATCACGTAGTTGTAATTGTCATTGTTGATAAAGAAAAGAAAGGCTAGAATGCAATTTTGCCAAAAGGATTTCTGACGAAATTAAAAATTAATCCAATTTTAATAATGGGCGTATAGTGCCTTAGTTATTAGTAGTATCTGAATTGTTTTTCTCCAATTATAAACCATTTTTAATTATTTTTTTTAATTATCAAAAAATCTTTTTTTTATTTCATGCACGATCATTTTTGGAATAAAATTATGAAAATAACTATCGTAACACCTATTTTATGTGATAAATGTGCAATAAAAAATAATTAAAAAAATTTCAGTAATACAAACAAATAAATTTTTATAATATACAATTTATGTTAGAAATAGTAGAACCCTCAATCATGAACCTATACCATCCGCAATTATATAAGCAAGCAATACCTTTTTATCTTTGCTTTACAGTGTAACAATAAGCAAACAACCGTTCATAGGATTTTGTAAAAAAATTTCAGAAATAATGGATGATCAGAAAATCAATGCAATATCATTCATGACAAAAAACAAAGCAAAAGCAAAACATACTTAAAAGGCAGAGGGGACTGACCTGGAAAATTAAGCCGGCCGCAAGAAGGTTGATTTCTGCTGGAGTCTCTGCACATAATATCTTCCACTACTGCTCACAAAAGAAACAAAATCAATACATTTACAAAATCAATAGAGAACCCAAAACAAATAAGAAACCGAGAGAGAGGGTGAGGGAATTAACTCGATAAGTTAATTAAGTCGATCAGTAAAAGGGTTGGAAAAAAATTATAGACATATTATATTATTGGAAATAATCGAAAATAAAAAAAAATTACAATATGGGGAATAATATTTAAAGAAAACACGGTACCGGAATTTTTAATTTGATGCGAACGACGTTTTAATCAGTGTAGCCTGGATTTTGTCCTTCGGATTTGATTTGAGATTTTTCTTTCGTCAGCGCAAACTTGTTGAAGCTTTTCCAACTGGTGTGTGGAATCGTTGCGGTATATGTTTCGTTTTCTAAGCAAATATTTCCTCCTTTGCAATCTTGCGAGTTTGAAATCTAGTTGTTGTTGAAATGCTTGTAGGCGGGCATATTCCATGGTGAGGAAACTTTAGATGAGTTCCCTACAAATTTTGAGTGAAAAATTTTAATATATTAAATAATAGGACAACTTGAATTTGGGACAGCAGATAAGTGGGGCAAAGGTGAAAAAACACAATAATACTAATCAATAGCTAAATGAGCAGGGTCACTTATTGAAAGGTAATCACCGCCGGCTTCGTGACGTCTGCCGAAGGTTCAAGAAAAGAAGTATGATGCGTACTAAGAAGAGCACCGGAGTTCTGGTATCAGGATGGGATAGCTTTCAGGTATTTTCCTGTGTTATGTGAAGACGCAATTTTGAATTAAAAAAAAATGGGTCATTAAGAGATAGTTGGAGTGGACTCTTAATTGGAGTGGGAAACGGGAGAGAATTTGTAGGAGTGATTGTAGGATGAATTAAGATAGTGGGATACTGGGAGTGAGATAGTGGGAATATTGATTGGTGATAAGGTGGGTTATAACCCACTATTTTTTATGTATTAAAATAAATACAAAAATCTAGAAAAAAAAGTATGACAAGTTTAGAAGGTATTGAGAGGTTTCTGCTAAAAAATCCTTCCTGAATACATATAGATATAGATAGTTATCGAAATCCAAGAATCCAAACTAAGTTTGCAAACAAACTAAGTCGAATTTGATGTAAGATTTCTCTTTCGTCAACGCAAAGTTGCTGAAACTTTTTGAGCTGCTGTGTGAAATCGTTGCGGTGTACGTTTCATTTTCTAAACAAATGTTTCCTCCTTTGTAATCTTGCGAGTTTGAAATTTAGCTGCCGTTGAAATGCTTGTAGGCAGGCATGTTTCATAGTTGAATTATGTTAAGGGTTAAGATGGATACCATAAAAAAATTAAATGAGATAATAAGTTCTTGGGAAAAATGCAAGAAAGTTCTTTTAATTGGAATGAGCACACAAGAAAGTTGAATAAGAATTCTATGTTTTGGAGGAATTTTAATTGGAGTGGAATTCTTAAATTGGAAGACTCTTAATTGGAGTGGAAAAATGGGGGAAATGCAGGGACTCTCAATTTGGGATTTTTTGAAACATGATTGTAATTTGCAAAACTCATTTGAAGGGGTGGTTATAGGGTTAGTTTGGGGATAAATATTTTTTTAATTATAAAAATGTAACATTGTATTAAAATAGCATACGAATGAGCATTTGTTTATAATTAAGGAGTAAAAATGATTTAAAATATAAATAACAAAGTATAAATGGTTTATGAAGTAGATAGTGGGAATGTTTTAAATTTTAAATTTGATTGGTGATAGGGTTGGTTATAACCCACTACTTTTTATGTATTAAAATAAATACAAAAATCTAGACAAAAATCTATAACTCATTACTTGTTCCGTTCTTGAAATTTTTTTTTGGGTTAAATATAGTAAACCCCTTAACTTTATATTTAGCTGCACTTTACCCCCTCAACTTTACATTTAGTTACACATTTGTGATTTTTTTGAAATGTGATTGTAATTTGCAAAACTCATTTGTAGGGGTGGTCATAGGGTTAGTTTGGGGAAAACATTTCTTAATTATAAAAATGTAACATCGTATTAAAATAGCATACGAATGAACATTTGTCTTTAATAAAGGAGTAAAAAGAATTAAAAGTATAAATAACAAAGTATAAACCGTTTATGAAGTAGATAGTGGGAATGTTTTAAATTTTAAATTTAATTGGTGATAGGGTTGATTATAACTCACTACTTTTTATGTATTAAAATAAATACAAAAATCTATAACTCACTACTTGTTCCGTTCTTGAGATTTTTTCTAGAATTAAATATAGTAAACCCCTTAACTTTATATTTAGCTGCACTTTACCCCTTCAACTTTACATTTAGTTGCACTTTACCTTTAGTTGCACATTTGTGATTTTTTTGAAACGTGATTGTAATTTGCAAAGTTCATTTGAAGGGGTGGTTATAGGGTTAGTTTGGGAATAAATATTTCTTAATTATAAAAATGTAACATTGTATTAAAATAGCATACGAATGAGCATTTGTCTTTAATTAAAGAGTAAAACAGATTTAAAATATAAATAACAAAGTATAAACGGTTTATGAAATAGATAGTGAGAATGTTTTAAATTTTAAATTTGATTGGTGATAGGGTTGGTTATAACCCATTACTTTTTATGTATTAAAATAAATACAAAAATCTATGACCCACTACTTGTTCCGTTCTTGGGATTTTTTTTAGGGTTAAATATAGTAAACCCCTTAATTTTACATTTAGTTGCACTTTATCCCCTCAACTTTACATGTAGTTGCACATTTGTGATTTTTTTGAAACGTAATTGTAATTTGCAAAGCTCATTTGTAGGGGTGGGTATAGGGTTAGTTTGGGGATAAATATTTCTTAATTATAAAAATGTAACATTGTATTAAAATAGCATACGAATGAGCATTTGTTTTTAATTAAGGAGTAAAAAGGATTTAAAGTATAAATAACAAAGCATAAACGGTTTATGAAATAGATAGTGGGAATGTTTTAAATTTTAAATTTGATTGGTGATAGGGTTGATTATAATCCACTACTTTATATGTATTAAAATAAATACAAAAATCCAGAAAAAAATAACAAAGTATAAACGGTTTATGAAGTAGATAGTAAGAATGTTTTAAATTTTAAATTTGATTGGTGATAGGGTTGGTTATAACCCACTACTAAATTTTAAATTTGATTGGTGATAGGGTTGATTATAATCCACTCTTTTTATGTATTAAAATAAATACAAAAATCTAAAAAAAAGAATGAGAAGTTTAGAAGCCATTGAGAGGGTCTCTGATAAAAACCCCTTCCTCAATACATATAGATATAGATAGATACTTTATCTGCCAATTTCTGTTGGTTCAATTAATAAAAATAAATCACTTTCTTATAAAAAATCATTAGAATTTCATTGTTGATATAAGGGCTGTATGCAAACGATTTATAACTTCCAAGGCATGTTTTAACCGCCCGGCGGCCCAAAACAACCGAAAAAAAAAAGCCCACCGCCCCCGTTGAGGCTGAAATACATTCCTGGGCAGCACAAGACGAAATCTTCACTAGTGCAAAATTGCAGCTTAGCCCTTTTCACTTCTTGAGCATTACAAATACAAATTTACATAGGAAACGTTGTTTGCATTCTCATTTTTATTAATTACATTCTACTATCATTTTAATTATATAGTTTTTATTTATTAGACTGTATGATAAAATAAATAGTAAGACTGCAAGAAACAAAAAAAAAATGAAGTGCAAATAATATTTTTCAATCGTATCATGCTTCCACCATCATTTTAATCATACAATTTTCATATTCATTGGACTATATGATAAAATAAATTATAAATATGTAAATAACAAAAACTAAGAGAGACGATCATTTTTCTGCATCTTTCTTTGAATCTCGTTATCATCCTTGTTAGTTACATAACAGGGGTCGTCGCCTCTGTTGATGTGAACGTTCACCATCACAAGCAAGTTAGCCAAAACCAAACCGGTATAGATTGCGAGCTTGGACCTTCACACTTTAATATTATTAGAGTTAGGACAACCTACCCAAATGCTTAATATGCTATCTCTCGTCCTGCTTTTCGCCTGGGGAAATTCAGATAAATAACTAACTAATTTCTGAATAAAATTTGGTCGATATTGAGAAGAGTACAGATGCAGCAAAATACATCATACAAAGAATTGGAGTAGTAACTAGTGAACTCGGTGATGGCAAAAGGTATCACTACAACTAAAACGAAATGAAAAAGTCTATTTAATCTACAGGCTACGGAGCTAGAAGATCCTAGAAGAACCTGAAGGATGAGGCTTTAAGATTTATCCAATGGGCCTGGTTGCGAGGGGAGCCACCTCCGCCAGAGGAGTTGAGAGCGGCGTCGGCAACGGAGAAGTTCTACACACCGGGCAAGTGGGATGCTGCCGCAGCCACGGATCCACACACTTGAGATGAAATAGGTGCCCGCAATCCGGCAGCAGCCTCAGCATATCGGTGTTCTTGTAATCCGCCAAGCAAATGGAACAGCAACTGCCCGTGGAGTCGTTGTTCTTGACCTTAGCTTCTGAGTATAACATCTCTGGATAACTCAAAAGCGTTGCCTCGTCAAGCCCGACTTCTACGACTAGGTGTTGTGGATCAGCCGGGTCCTGTTGAGGGTTTCTCTGAAGCGGTGCAACCACTGTCGCTGACCTTCTGGTGCAATAGTATGAAGCGAGAGTAATGGTGGTAATTAGGATGAGGATTCCGACTGATACACCGATACCGTACCCTAATCCACCGATGTTCCCAGAGCCCATAAAGCCTCCTGGGCTTGTTTCTGTGGCGTTCATGATCTTGCCAGGGATGCAGGACTACTGAAACGGGAGAAGATTGGGGTAGCTTTTTGGCTAGCCATGGGCATGGTCAAAAGAAATGGCTACCCAAAAAAAAAAAATCCTAATAACTGGAAAGTCAACGATTACATTAGATTGATGAGGAGAAATATTGGTAGAGTTTTGATTAAAGAATCCGTGCATGTCTCTATATGATCATCTGGCTTCAGCAATTAATTAGAAAGAGAAGTTTAATGTAGTTTTTCCTGTGAATATATTTAGAATGCTTATATAATTTTTAGATTCACTGCTCAAGAGTTGCTTTCTGCCTGCAGGTTATAATTTAAGATTGTCAACGGCCCTCCATGCATCCTTTTCTTATACGTTAATTTCATGTGAGCAACGTCTTTCTTGACACGAAATTCTTCGCCCATAATTTTTATTATACTACTAGCACTATATTCAACTCTCCCTTTCATCTCTCTCGGCACGTCGCGTGCACTAATTAATTACACACAGACGGCATTGGTTAGCATTTTGATTATAAGGATGAAATGTTTGGAGATTAGTTCACCTCAGCAGGGGTTAATAGTTTCAGTATTCAGCCCGCACAGTTCTCCCTACCTCATTTCTCATCATGTAGACAATACATATATGGATGGTATTAATGCCATCATTACTGCCTAACGAAAAATAAAAAAAGTTAGCTGGAAGGTCAACTGTTGACTTTCCCCCATTCAATTGGTTCGATTAAATAAGAAATCTCGAGATGAGACAACGTCATCATGGTGAACTGTGACAGAAAATTGTATTCGAATGTTGAGTTGTTAATAAGCTCTGATCGTATTATGCGCTAGAGTTAAAAATGACATTTTCTCACTCGTTTGATCGGATGCAACAATGGCATCTTAACCGCGTATTATATTCTGAAACATGTTTGTTTGGTTTCCGTCTTATTGATTCATTTACTTCATTTTGAAGACGTCTAAAACTTTTTTTTTTTCAACATAAGTAGATAACGTCCCACCAGCATTCAGCCAAAACTTTCGTCGTCCTCTCACGTGCCCGGCATGTGGATTGGAAACATTCAGTCCTTCGCGCCTTGCGCGTTAGCTTCCCACCTGGCCTCGCTGCCAGTATCCCATGTGCTTCTGCTGCATTCTCTCTTCCCGCTGCCTTTTCTCTCTGCAGTTGCTCTCTCTGTCTTTCTTCTGTCATTCTTTTTCCTCTTTCCTCTTTCTCTTCTTTTGCCACAAATTCGGGTTTCCCTAATTTATTTAGAGGCTCGCAAAGCAACGGACCGCAACATTTTTCATCATTTCTCCACAAAAGCCTCCACTTCCGTTTTATCTCCTTATCTCCCTAGGGTTAGCTACACAAAATACAAAAACCTCTCCGCTGCAGCGCCGCTTCTCCTCTCCAAAATTATAATGCCCAAATCTTCAATACCCTTAAGACTCTTTGTTCTTTGCTTATTTTCTTCTAAGTTTGCGGCTTCCTTGCTCTAAGTTTGCTTATTTTATTTCTCTTAACTTTTGTCGGTGATTTTCCTTCTTCCTTTGATTTTGCTTTTCTTGTTGGCTTGTGAAGGCCACAGAATTTCTCATTTTCTCTTAAATGTGGTCTCAAACAACCTTTTCCATTCCAAACCTGGGTGGCTCCGCAGAACCCTAACCCACAGTAAGCTCTCAAACCTTCAGCCGCCGCAGCTTTCTTCTTCTTCTTCCCCGTGCTGCGCTATTCTTTATAGATGCTTGCAGATGGATAGCTGATTGTGATTTGTCTGTGAAATGTGCAGGTTAAGGAGGGAAAACGTAAGAAGAATCAGCAGCGATGGCGGTGCCTTTGCTTTCGAAGAAGACAGTGAAGAAAAGGGTCAAGAAATTCAAGCAACCCCAGAGCGATCGAAAAATCTCCGTCAAGGTATATCAGCGTGATTCACTTGAAAAAAATTGTCCTTTTAAATTTTTTTAATATTTTAGGAAATGCACTATATAAGGCATTTGCAGATTGATCTTTATTTTCGTGTTCTATTTGCGAAATGGGAAAATGATTGTAGAAGCTTTAAAGAAAATGATAAGACATGTAAAGGAACTAGCTTGGAATCTTTGATTAGGTTTAAATTTTGTTTTGTGTTTTATGATTTTCTCATGGCTATTACAGATCCCTCATTCTTCGTTAGTTTTTTTTTTCCCAGAAAACTCCCTCTTGTCTGCTGCGGCAATATTGCTCTGCTGCTTAGGCAGAGGTTCTGAACCTTGGTATAGAATACTGTTGGGGTATCTGATGTAGGTTTCACATGCTTCCCATGTGCCCCTGTTTCCCTATTTTTCTGGTTCTGTTGCTTTTGCTTTCTTCCCACTAACTTCTCTTTCTTTTCCACTGGCAATGTTGCTCTGCCGCTTAGGCAGAAGGTTTTTTTTTAGGTTCCCGATGATCGAAAATATGTGGTCGTCTTGGGTACATGCTGTTTACAGTGCAAGGAGCATCGACTCTCTGCTCTCTCGCTCTCTGGGTTTGAGTGGTCTGAATCCTGTCCCGGCCGTTGCTGTTTTCCTTCGTTGTAAGTTTTTTCTTTTTTTTTTTTTACAATCGCATCCGTCATCTGTTTTACGAAGCTAGCCTGCATTCTTTCCTCTTTTAAGCCATTTTTTGTGTTTTAGATCTGTCGTGAGTTTAGCTGGTTTCAACTGGAAAGGTCTGCTATGTAGCTTATGTTCGTCAATGATGTGAACCATCTTCTTGCTCTTTCAATGCTTTCCTCTTTGCTGGTTTGAGAAGTGATTCTTGAGATGAATATGGGATTATGTACTAAATTTTAGTGAGTCCTAAAACTTTGGTAGTATATGCTCTTATTAGGTACAACAATGTTCACAAATGATAATGAAATGGGGATACTGCCTTATCTTTGAATTCTAGCTTCACTATAAGCTCTGATTTGAAATGGGGAAAAATACATCCAGTTATCTCTATCTTTAATCGGACTTGAAGATTTTATTCATCAAGAAAGAACCCTGACTTGTGCTTTTTCAAACTGATGCCGTGCATAGTGCTTGTCCCCTTTGTGGGAAGGTCTTAGTGTAGTGTTTTTTTAGCCTTATTAAACGTAATTCAAAAAAATTTATCTATTTATGTATAACTGCAAAGTAGCCTACTTATTGCAACAAAAAAAATTCTTCTGTCATTTGAAACTTTGCTAGCAAGAAGTCCTATATTTGTGATTTGCTAGCCTGTTTGATTTCATATTGTGGCAGATGGCCATATACTGGTACGTCAAGTGTGTTTCTTTTTTGTCTCCTAAATAGCAATATCCTTATTGTAATTATCTGAGCAATAATATTTCCAGTTCAACATTCCTCTGATTCACTGCTTTCAGCGCTTCTCTTCCTCAAACTTCATCTATTTTCTCTCCCATTCCTACCTCTGTAATTCTCCTGCTTCTGCTTTCGCTTGTCCCCATCTCGTTGTATCAAAAAATTTTGGTATGTTTCTATCCATCTCATCATCTTCCCCTCTTCGATTTGAGTTCTGTTCTCTTCGATTTGAGTTCTCTTTTGCCTTTTAGATGGTTACATGAATTTTGATTATTGTTTGTATTTTTGTTATCAGATCATTCTGGAATGCTTAGCTTCCCTCTTTCTTTTCTTTTAATTTTATATTTTTTTCTTTTTAGTCCATAATTTTTCTTTTTCCTCTCAAATTTCCAGCCAAGCATATATGGCCAAAGAAAGGAAAGCTGGAGAAGAAGTTGCTCTAGAGAAGATACGCATGGACAATGAAAAAGAAGGGGTATTGTTATTCTACTCAATTTGTTATTTTCTTAGCTTGTGACATTTTAATTTCCTTAGTGGATAAATGGTTATGCCTGCTCTTTTCAGAACATTCATAATTGAAGCAACCACTAAATTCAGATTTTTTTTCTTGTAGTTGCCTGTAACTGCCATGCATGAAATAAAAATTCCAAGGAAGCTGGATTTGTGCTATTTTGGGACCCACCCTTTGGTGTGTAGCTTGTGTTCTGAAAAAAACTATGGTGTGTGCCTTAAAAAATTTAAACTCTATTGTACTTTGTTGCTCTTTTCCTCTTTGTGTTTTGGGCTAGAGTTGTTATGTTGCTGTTTATACTAACCACTACAGTTAGGGATCTGCTTCATGAGAGAAGTGTGGGATTATGTATTACTTTTTGGTTACCCTTTGTAGTGCAAAGGAATGTATTGATTCCCTTTGGTTACCCTTTGGTTCCCCCAGAATATGTATTGATTACCCTTTGTAGTTAGGCTAGCACATCTAATTGCCTTATCTCTTTTTTTTTTAGAGACCGAAGTTTTAGAATGTACATGCTCTGCTTACCATTCCCTTCCCGCCAAACCCCCTTTGCAGGTCCCTAAATCTGGGATGAACTGAACTTGATTTAGTCGCACCTTACCTTTCATTTAGCTGTCACAAGCATATCTCAACTCTCTACTCCCGACCATTTTTAGTCAACGATAGAAATAGTGTAGCACGTCGCTATTTTATGCTTAAAAGTTGCTTAGTGATATGATTGCTTGCACATGTGAATCAGTGTTTTCATTCTGCTACTTCAATATCACTTGAAACGGTACCTTTTATTTGCCTGCAAAACTAAAGATACTTTCATATTGCAGCTACAGATCTTGTTACTCGATCCATTAGAGTAATGATGGATTTAGGGTGTGAAGAGGTATGTCACTGGTCCTGCTGCATTTGGAATTTGTTTTTTTTTTTTCGTTTTTTGCCTTTGCTAATGCATTATGGCTTTCTACTCTTCTTTGCAGTGCAAAGGAAATTGTATTGTTGGAAACTAAAAACAAAAGGGAAATGTAGGGAATATTACTGGGAGATGACTTTAGTAGTGGAAAACTATCAGCTTCAATTTAAGGATTCTCACTAAATTCTACCCGAGCAAGTACAAAGCTCGTAGTGTCAAGAATGTATTAATCCCGTGATCCACCTTTTGGCTTCTTAGGAGTGGAAGGGGGTGATTTTTAGCTACATGGTGCTTGTCAATCATCCCACTTGTCAAACCTCTATTATTTGACCGAGGCTAGAATAGTTAGGGCTCGTGGTAACCTTTTATACTGCAATCAAAGAATCGTAACCATACTCTACCCTCTCTTTGATTAATATACCCTTCTTTTGTTACTGCATGTTTTCCCTCACGTTTGCACAAATATACATAGACACACACTACACCAGTAGTGCTAATAGCTTTTTTGGCAACTACTAGCTTTGGATGGCGTGAGGAAGTTGTCTTATTTATTCAATTGTTGAGCTTATCCCAAATATATATATATAGAGAGAGAGAGAGGGAGAACTGTCATTGGTTCCCTGATATAATTTTCCTTTTTCTGTTTTTAAATGGACTAATTGGTCATCTAGACATGGTTGTCAACACTATTGCAGATGCAAGCATCTTTGACAGGTTCCTTTTCTTTGTTGACTTGGAGGTTTCTTTACTTTGTTGACTTGGTTTAGGACAAGTCGAGCATTAGGTATATCTTGAACAGATGTCATGCACTGGTTTACATTAGCATTTGATCTGATATCAATGAAAAAATATGTTTGCATTTTGGTTGTTGATTTTGGCAGAAAATGACCATTAGCATTTTGGGTGAAAAGAGGAGGAGAGGTTTTTTTTTTTTTTTGGCTAGAAATTTTTGAGAGTACCGGACAATGTAACACAATCACTTTGTAGTTTTAAGTGGAAATAGCAAATCCATTTTGGATGAGTTTATATAGATGTAAACAATAATAGTTTTATTTAAACCCAAAGTAGTTACTAAAAAGTCTTTTAGACCCCTTGTTGAAACAAAATTTCTGCTATTTGCTTATATTGTGTTCTTTCTTTTTTATTTTGTTTTGTTTTCCATTGTGTTTGTTTATAAGCGTTTGTTCTTGGTGTTTTCAAGATAAAGTTCTTGATGTGGTTGCCAAATTTATAGCTACTCATCTTCTCAACAACAACTTGATTTCCCTCATCTTGCATTGCCTTTGCCAGAGTAGATTCAAGCAAAGGGTGGTATGACAAAATGAAAATTGGAATATGAGAGAGAAGACACTCAATTTATGTCGAGATGTAACAGAGTAAGAATTGTTCTCCATCTAGAAAAAATCCAAGGAGAAAAAGAGTACTTGCTCCATATATTCTTGACTGGTTCTTTTTGCCTGCATGTCTTATATTCGTTCTCTTCTTTTGAACTATCCATCTGCCTAATGTGCCACTTTATCCTCTATTGTAAGTCGTCCATTAGTTATTAAAAAATATATAATTGATATTTTTTCCCTTTCCATATATTCAGATGAGAGAAGCTATAAGTGATGCTGCTCTAACATTACCCTACTGGAATAATTACAACAAGATGCAGAATACAGATCTGAGGCATATCCTCCTAAATTCTTAAAATGCCCATCTCAATTTTAAGGTTTATGCACAAGTCTAAGTAAAGTCTATTTGGATGATTTTTTGAATATTAATGTTTGGCCTTTTGTTTTGCTGGGAGTCAGACTTGGAGTAGGTTTCATGAGAACGAACTTGTTGGATTTAGTCATTGCTTTATGAAGGCTAAAGAAGTGGTGTGAAAAGGGTAAAGAAGTTTTTTTCTAAATGACAAGCTTCTACCTGTTGATTAGCTATATATTCTTGCATTTGTCTCTCTTTAATTCGAGGTTGTTTACTCTATCTCTTTACCTCCTTAACCCCCTAAAGAAAATGGTGGGTATTATTCTTGTTGTCCTTAATGAATGAGTCCAATGTTGCGTTTTATAATAAATGTTAGTTATTTACTACTTTCTATTTTATAGGTGGATAGCAATTACCCAGTGAGTCCACCATGGTATGGTCTATGCTCCAATAGGATACACATTTGGAGCAGGAATGTTTTAAGATAGACGGCCTGAGAGGAGGTTCCCCTTATGGAGCAGGAGTTTTCTTAGGAGACCACACAAGAGAACCCACTGAAACAAAGCTCACACTGGTGGAGCACCTGGGAAAGTATATGGCATTGATGGCGAAGAGGTTTGCCCTGCCTCATTCCTTCACAAATGATCACAAAGACAGTAGCTAGCCCCTGCAAAAGCCGTTTTGGTTGTTATGCTATTGTATATTGTAATTCCATTTTTTGCCTTGTATCTATACCAATGGCACTTTACCTTTGTGATTTTGGAGGGTGTGAGAGCATACTCCTTGTGTGTAAATAGTTGACAAAATTGGTACTCATTCCAAAGCGGATCGGTATTTGTGCATTCTTTGTTCACAGGAAGTTCCCAAGTATGCAATGTAGAAGACTCCATGAAACAAGGACTCGTTGATTTATTCCCCATTTTAGAATTTCTTTTGCTGTTATTTTCGTTAAGAGGAAAGGCATATAAAATTTTACTCCTGTTGTTTTAGCTTCAGAATTTATCTTTAGTCGGATTATGTAAACTAAGAAAGTGCACCACAGCATGGTGATTACTGATTTTTATATTGTTAGATAAAATTTGTACCCGTCCCTTCATGATTTTCCTGCTCTCGGTATATTTGAGTTCTCGTATTTTTCCTGCTCTCGTATATTTTATCTCATATGAATCACGAAGATTTGGGATAGGGTCTACTTTCTGCACTTATAGTTCAAAAATTATATTAATATAAATGTTTTCACTATTTTGAGAGCATGAAAAGATAACAAAATCTAACTCTGGATGATGTTTACAAGTTTAAGTAGTTGCATCATTGGAAAATTGATGGATCTTATAACTAAATCATAATGCAATCTAGCCTTGAGATAGCAAACGTCGATGGCAATTTGGACAAAATTCTCTAATATTCTGATATTTTGTTGAGAATAGTACTTACTATTTTTTACATGATTACATACTTAGGAGGCTTGAGCTTTTATTGATCAAGGATGCAGCCATCCTCAATAGTTAACCTCCGCTGGCTTAGGGGTGCCCTCGTTGTATTAAAGTTTGCTCTAATTTTGGTTTATCTGTACCATTAATGGATCTATTTTGGATTAAGTACAAATCATTTTACTGGACTGGGCATCTCCATCTATTTTTCCCACCGTGCGTAGCACGGTTTATACCTCCTAGTAATTAAAAGAAAAAGGCAAAATGATGCAAGTTTGGTCGTCATGGTCCAGTGGTGGCTGGTCAGCAGTAGTTGGATGATGCTCCTATCAAATGGAACTCCTTGTCAAACTTTTTTACTCGGATGTTTCGGATGACATCTGCAAAGTTTGTAGTCAGATACTATTAACTTGTCAAGGTTCCGGCCAATAAAATAATCAGCAAATTGTTTAAGGTGGGAAGCTTACTCCCTGGAGTCTCTCTCTCTCTCTCTCTCTCGTTACACTCTTCCACATCTTCGTAATAATTGAAGACATTTGATTCCTAATATCTTCGTAATTAAAATATAACGCCTCCTGGAAGAACTTACATTTGTAGCGTCTTAGAATTGCAAGCCCCCAGGAAAGTAAAGCTACAAATATCCAAATAGTAAGACCATATCTTACAGGACGAATGGAGAAAGAGGATTACCCAATAAGAAGAGAAAATCCATAGTAGCTGCATTTGAATACATCCACCAATTGTCTAAACATTCAAACAACCACAATGCATATGAATAAAGGACTTGATAAGAGCATTATCATTTGCTGTCACTGGCGCTGGATGAGCAAGCATGTTACTGTCTTTCGTGTTCTATCATTAGGTACCACAAAATAATCTTAGTCCAAACGTAGTCAATCAGACAAACATTAACCCAATTCTTAAGCAGTTGCAGAATGCATTGGAACATCACTAGGAATTAAGAAACAAGGTGGCTGCAAATGTTCAGCGAGATGTCTCACATTTAGCTTCAACTAAACAGGGTAACCAAATAATTTTAGAGTTATATGATTTTATGAACATATAGCCGACCAATTTTACTGCCCATTTCGCATCTCTAATAGCAACCTGCTCATAGCACTTACTAATTTCATTCTCTTCTGCTCCTACATATGTCAACTGCAGATCTTACCAGTGTTTCTGCTAATGTCTGCCCCCACAATATGCATACCTACAGCTGAGTTGAAGCATTTTGCACCAGCTTGGAACCTATTGAATACGCTTTACATGCACTTCTACAAACCGATTTCTTAACTTCAACTTTCTGGTTATCTCAGTCCCATTGAAAACAGTATTTCCAGCATTTGTTACTGAAACACTCTCTTCATGCTTACTGGTTGAGTTTTGAGTACTGCTCCTGGTACGAGGACCCTTTCTTTCAACATTTGAAGCAGATGATGTGCTTTTGTCAAGAGTAAAATTCTGTAGCTTTATTCGTCTACTTCTTCGTTTAGGCATATCATGCTCTCGTTTGTTATTCTGCTTAACCATACTCTTCTCATGTTCATTCGGGATTTCTACGGAAGAACTTTCTGCCATCACCTGATCTTTTGTTATTCTGTCTTTTCTGATAGAGATATCATGCTCACCTTTGCTGTTCTTCTGCTTCCTTGGAGTTTCTTCCTCAGAAGAAATTTCCGTCATTGCATGATCTTTTACACTGTCTCCATACTTTTGCAATATATCTTTGAACGTACTTTTCCAGAGTTCACAGGTAGCAGAATATTCAACAGACGAATCTGAGAAATCACGTAAAAGAGCCACAGGGAGGTCATCAAAGGACTTTGGTGAAAACCTGTTTAAACCGTCGACAGAAGATGCTTCATGTCCATCCAAATTAGACAATCCTTGAAGAATAGCTCTGTTAGTTGATTCTTCAGCAAAGGACTGGTTAGCAAACTCTTCCCAGTCAAACGGAAATCCATAAAGGAAACGAAAGCAAACCTGTTCAATAGAAACCGTATAAACAATTTAAATATGGTAAATATGTTACTATGCGCCTAAAGTATAAACTTTTAAATGGGAAAAAGTAAAGATATAGCATGCATTTGTGTGTATGTGTATTCTGTAACTTTTAACTTTCCAAAGACTACTTGTAAAAACATAACATGAATTAGAAGGGGGCATATTACTTAAAAATTCTGAACTGCAGAAGCAGGTGTTAAATTGATATTGCAAGCAGCAGCTTAAAGCAAAGTCTGTCATCAGCTAGCACAAGCATTGAGTTGCTTCTTTTATTTTATTTTTATTTTTATTTTTTTGTCAATTCTATCGTCAAACACCAGAAGAAAAAAAAACCACACACACTGTGTTGCTTGAAGAGATTAACTAAGAAAACCAAAAACGTAATACCTCTAGCGGGAATCCATTTTCATGTGTTCGAGACTTATTGATAGCACCACAAATTTTGACTAGAATGCCGTCTGCCGTCCCAAGAGTCACAGTATCATACCTTTTCAGAACAGCTGATGAGTGAAAAATTCTTGTTCCTAGTCTCCTGTGGTAACGAAATTCAACAACCAAAACTTAACAGTGCTGCCTTTGCAAACATCAGTAGTAAGTATGATCACATATTTTTCCTTTTCAGCAATCGAAAAATTAAAAGTCTCCTAAATTTCAATCAAACTATAATTCTGCCCCCTGGAGATAAACTTACCAACAAACAAAAGTACAATTTCTAAACAAATAAGTCAATTTAGATAAACCACTAATTTTCTCAGAGATCAGCAAAAAATGAAACAGAAAAAGAAAAGTAATTTTGAATCACAGAACCATTTTATTTGCGACAAAAGGAATTAAATAATACCTATTGAGAATATGAATAAATATTTCAGCACATAAATCGCCACTAAAATCTTCAAGTTAGAAACAGTTAACTTTAAAAAGTAAAAAATTTAAAATTTACTAAATTTCACTTCGATTCACTTAATCATCGAAATTGTCAGGGAAAAAAAAGGAATACAATATATTCTTATACAAGTGGAAAGAAAAAAAATAAAATGAGTACTCGGTGCAGCCTCCAACGCTTAGTCGTCTGCCAGCCGAACTTGGATGAGCTTTCTCGAGCCACCATTCGTGCAAAAAAACCTGATTTAAAACCATTAATTAGTAAAAAAAAAAGAAGAAGAAGAAGAAGAAGAAAGGAGATTGGTAGAGTTGCAAGTGAAATACGGGCCTGTTTCTGTTTGACGATGGAGGAACGGGCAGCGGCGGAGAAGGAGGAGGAGAACGTCGGTGGGGTTGAAATACTCGGATTTGAAGTCCCCATAGGAAGGTCGCAGCTAGAAATTGTGATTGATTTTTTTTTCTTCTTCTTTGGGATGATGAAATAGGACGGGGCAATTTTAAGCGGGAGATAGACCCAACGCCCCCACATTTTCAGTATTTCATCTTTTTTTTTAATCGGCTTTTTGGATTAAAAAATGTGGGTTCTAATTGATTAATGGTTAAATTGTTGAGTAAATCTTATATATAGTTCAAACCCACCCATTCATTTTAAATGGGTACTTAATTAAATTCATTTAATTTGTGGGTAGTTAATTGAATCGGCTCACTCATTTATATTCATGTAAAAATAATTATACATTTAAACTCAACTTTTAGTGAGTGTTAAGCAAAAAGTTTAATTTCTTACTAATCTAATAACAATAAAATATCATTACTTTTTTGTCAAACAACATGTTAAAAAATAGAAAAAATAAGTAGAATTTTAAGTGACTCGTAAATGAATAATTGGATATACTAATACCAATTTATTAAATGGCTATCCATTTATACCCATTTATTAAAATGGGTACAAAAGGATTGACCTAATTATGCTAATTACCAAATTATGACTTGCCCAAATTTGCCCAAATCATCTTTTTTGACACATTTACTATTAATGTAAGAAAGACTAATCATAAAGTGTTGGATATATTATAATGTAATTGAATTGTAATGTATTAATATTAATGTAACTGTTATGAGTTATTTTTATTTAAAATTAAAACATAAAAATCATTTTTTTTACCTGTACAAATATTGATGGATTTTATTTTAATTAAAACATAAATTTCTTTTAAATTTTGGATTTTTCTAATGGTAGGCACTCGAACACACCTAAAATTCACTTAACCTACCATTTACATAACATAATAAATATAATTACTTTCCCTTGTATTTATATGCTTTCTCTATTTAATCTTATCTATCATTTATTGTATTTATTTACTTTCCTTAATTAATCTTACATCTCTAAACATATTTTAACAAGTGTCGAATAAGCACCCGTTAGACAAACCCAAATGTTTTAATGGATAGACATGATATTAATTTAGTTGCACCTGGTATGTTTATGTCTATAAAAAAATTATTTAATTTGAAATAACAGCCATGTCAAGTTTTAATATGTTTAACGTATTGAAGAAATTTTTGTATGATAAATAACTAAACAAATAAGTTCAATGAATATAAATTATTTATCATTGAATAAATTTATTATAAATATCTATATTGAATTGCTCAATATATATCTACCAAATTAAGTGCTTTTAGGTTATTGAAACGAAAATAATTCAAATAAAGAGAAAGTTGTTAGATGAGAGATTGATTTTGATTGGTTAGTTTGAAAAACAAAAAACTCGTATGCTAAATGAATAGCCAAAATTTATCAATTTACCCATGAATGCTCTTCAATTGACTTTACCAACTCTGAGAATTACATTGGAAACCACATCAAATGGAAAAAAAAAAAAAGAAATTTGCATCCTATAACTAATAGTCTAATGGGGTGAATTATATTAACCTTCCGTAAAGTTTTTTGTAAAACTTGGGAGTCGCACTCCTTATTTCAAAATAACGAAACTCTTCTTATCAGCACTTTCTATCATTCGTTACATTTCTAATAGCTTTGGTTTTACAATTTTACCCTTGCTTTTTATTTATTTATTTATTCATTTTCTCCATATTAAATAAAAGAAAGTTAATAAAACAAATTGAGGTACAACTTGCAATGGGAATACACGATAATACGTATTGTGATTTGAATCCTCAGATCAATTGCTGTATTTGCTCAAAAAAAAAAAAAAAGAGCAAAGGGAAAAAAATGTTCATGAATTAGGGGCACGGGCACAACATGTAATTTACAATCTTTCCAGCTCATTTTGGCCCCCCTCCACCGTCCAAGGCCAACCCAGAGTTCGCCGGTGTCAACAGATTCATACCCACTCGACAAGGATTAGTATCACTTGTTCATCCTGCGAATCAGCTCTAAGAATGGCGATTCAGAGATTTGGACTAAGCCCTCTGCTCCTACTGCTTCAGTTGTTGTTTCTTGTTTGGTGGTCTGAGTCGAGCAGTGATACGAACTCGGTATACTCACCCTGTTCGGACGCCAAGGTTCAGAGATCAGATGGGTTCACTTTCAGCATCGCATTTGCCTCGAGAAACAATTTCTTCTTCAACAATTCCCTCCAGCTTTCGCCCTGCGACCGACGCTTGTCCCTGTCATCCTCCAACTCTCAAGTCGCTGTCTTTCGCCCTAAAGTCGATGAGATCTCCCTCCTATCCATCAACACCTCTAACTTCTTCCCGGTACTCACTTTTTTTCTTGAATAATCCTTTTTAGAGTCTTTCTTATTTAGATTCCCTATTAGATAAATACTATCATGTAGCACCTAATGTCTGTGAAGTTGTTTGACCCAAGTTTAAGTGAATTTATGTATGCAAACGGTTTATTATGAATATTTCTTGTTCATGTTCATTTTCTGCCATCTGAGTGCAGAGATTATTTGGGCTAAGGGAAAATTGGCAATTGCAATAAAAATAGGGTAGAATCTCTTTCTTTCATTTTTCTTTAGCTTTTGATATTTTGGACTAAGATGGAGAACTTGTTATAGGGTATAATACCTTAGAATGGAACCTTTGGTGGATAATTAAACTTAATTAATACTGGGATTTCACCGGTTTGAAACGTGATTAGCCTCAATGTTTGGTGCAGGTCATCACTCTACTGCTTATATCTAGTTCTTTCTCACCTGCAGTATGGTGCAATAAGCTTACTGTCATATGCATTAACCGTCATTTCAGTAAATATATTGTTATGCTGTTATTATGACTAGTAAATCTGGATGGACTGGTTAGAGCTTTGAGTGTTAGTTTGATGAATATTCTCAGTGAAATACGGAATGTTGCTTTATGTTACCAGAGAAATTAATTACCTGTGGAAAGTGTATGTGGAAAAAAAAAAAAAGAAAAGAAAAAGGCAATATCAGAGAATGTACAAGGTACTTGTCTGTTGTGTAAGGTTGCAAAGAGAGGTACCTTTTATATAACTGTTTGTCTAAGATCACGGAAGAAAGTACCTTATACATCTGTAATACATCTACAAAGTATTCTAAGTTACTTTCAGAAACTCATTACATGACAAACAAAGTACCGCAAAAAAAACCCAAGAACCCCCCCCCCCCCCCCCCCGGCCCCCCCCAAAACACAAAAAAAGAAGAGGAAAAAAGAAGGTTGTAAAACAAGTGTTTGATCATTTCATAAGGCAAAATCATGAGAGTACCCAGTTGAGTGAAATTTCAGAGTAGCTATTTGATGGATCTGTGAAAGTTTACTATTTATTCCTCAATTTGTGGTATCTTTCGTCTAACAAATTAGGGGAATCTTGATTGATATTTGCTGCATCGTGTGTGTAATCAATTTTAGTTCCTTGAAATACTTTGCCATTGTGTTTACTTGTTTTTGCATGCTTAGGAATCCTGGAAATCTCCATCATTCTGCCAATATTACTTGTTTTCCGTCTTTGTTTCTTTCACTTCAATGTTCAAACGTGTTGTACAAGATGAACATCATTCTTTCAAAAGATTTAAGGTGTACTAGATTCAAGCTTACTGATTTACCAAGGAGAAGTGCTGATTAGTATGATTGTCCTGTTTGTTGCAGTCATGATAACCCTGAGTGTGCTGTTGCTTGGAACAGTCATTTGCTAATATCCTGCTTTCTCTCTTTGGACACTCTAGGATTCTTATGGAGGATATATGGTGGCATTTGCTGGTAGGAAATATGCTGCAAGATCTCTTCCTGCTTTTGTTGCCAACGGCTCCTACATCGTGACCAGCTTTACTCTTGTAAGTTGATCTTGAGTTTTCTGAAGATCAGATAGGAATCATTACTCCATTATCTTGCTAGACAACTCTTTTTTATTTATTTTTTATTTTTATGCAGGCGTTGGAATTTAAGAAGGGTAGGCTGCAAAACTTATACTGGAAGAGAGATGGCTGCACTTCATGTTCAGGCAACTCTAATTTTGTTTGCCTTAATAATCAAGATTGTGCAATCAGAACTAATAGCTGTAAGAACAGAGGGGGCAATGTTGATTGCAGCCTGGGCATACAACTTGCATTTTCTGGCACTGATAAGCATGATGCGGTATTTAACTCGTGGTATGAAGTGAAAAACCTTCGTCAGTACTCCCTCTATGGCCTTTATTCCAATCTCAGGGATTCACTTACTAATCAATACGACAAGTTTTTCTAGTTCAGTTTCTGGCAACCTGTAGGTGTATCTTGTTTGTAATTTTTGCCTGTTTCATTATGGTTTTCGATTATCTACTTATGGTTGTTATCCACTTGGATCAGAGAAGTTATTGGTCATCCTGCAAAATTTAATATTATTTACTTTGTCAAGTTGTGATCGTGAATAGAAGTTTTCAATTTGTTTTTGTTTCTTTACGATGACATGACGATCTATCTGTTCTTTATTGTTAAGAGTACAGTTTATTCTTAGAACCTTAAGACCACAGCATACTATTATGGCTGGCACCCCTTCTCATATCCAACTTTACGTGTGGCATGACAAAAGGTGGTGGAATTGGAATAGTTTTAAAAAGGATTGCAGGATACAACATTACGTCCATATTCAGAAGGTGTCTGCGCTTGGTTTGCCTATTCAGCATAATTCGTCTGTGTTAAGATCCTGCAATCATCTATTGATTGAGCAATTTTGGTTTGTCATGTTAAGAACCTGCAGTCGTCCACTGTTGGTTAGGGAGATGTTTTCTTTCCCTTAGCAAGGATTATAGCAGCTATGGCATAGATTCAACGTCCTGTTGTTTGAATGACTAATTGAATGGTTCCCCATAGTTAGTCTGCGGTGTGTTTAAGCGTAATGCACCCAGCGCAACTCGATCAAAAAGGCCATTGCCAGTGTTGCATCTGTTAAGCAAGGAAGATTTTTCGGTCGGCGGATGCCGTCCAATCGGTTGTTGGTTGTTGCAGATGGGACTAGAGTTAAAAATTTAAAAGCACGCCGGGTGCAGAAATAAACTGGGCATGGTTCTGCAGATTTGGGGCTGAGGTAGTGCGTTTCTTGTGATGCCAAACTATTCAAAGTATAATTTGGCAAAGAACGTCCAAATGTTAAATCAAGCCGAGACTCCAAGCAACAACTATGCGCTCGTTCTCAAAATCTGGGGGAAGCGTTCGAAAACTTTGAATGGAAGGGTGTCAAAGACTCGAGAGTCCAGCTACTGAATTGTTGCACCGTACAATAAGCACTTCACCAGTAGCACCCTCATGGCTGAATTCTAATAAAATGGGACAAAAAACTGGTTAGCATCATTTTGATTTCTGTGGCAAAGATTACAAAGATAACCAGCTATATATAGTTTGGCATAGGGCTGCAAACGAATCAAGCGGCTTGAGTCAAGCTCGACTCAAGTTCGATCAATATCGAGCTCGAGTCGAGTTCGAGCTGGCTCGAATCGAACTCGAGTTCAAAATATTAAGCTCGGCTCGCGAGCTCGAGTATATATATATATATATATATTTTTTTTTTTTATTTTTTTTATTTTAAGTATATATATATTTTATATTTTTTTAATTTTAATAGTAAAATTACATATGTATCCTTAAAAAAAAATTATTTTATTTATTTTTTTAAAAATAAAATAATTATTTTTTTACTTTTTCGAATTCGAGCTCGAATCAAGTCAGCTCGAGTTTGAAATTGTCAGCTCGTCGAGCTCGAGTTCCCCCCCCCCCTCCCTCAACAACCGGGAATAAACATACGCACACACTACCTAAGGGAAACCCACAGTCCAACCCAAAAGGCATGCTGACTTTCAGGCCACAGTGAGGACCTTAAGTAGTACACACACATACCACTCTCAATCGATGTGGGTTAGAGGAAACGGGGGAGGGAAAACACCAAGACTATTGCCAAAGGCTCACCAACGGCTTTTACCACTCCTTAATTTTTCATATCCACCTCAACAACCGGAAATAAACACACGCACACACTACTTAAGGGAAACCCACAACCCAACCCAAAATGCATGCTGACTTTCAGGCCACACTGAGGATCTTAAGTAGTACACACACACATCACTCTCAATCGATGTGGGATAGAGGGAACGACGAGTTCGAGTTCGAGTTCAATGAAATTATGTCGAGACTCGGCTTGATTAGGTCGAGGTTCGGCTCGATTCGGCTCGTTTGCAGCCCTAGTTTGGCATATTTAAGTAGTAAATTAGATAAAAGGGGTACGAGAATGAAAGTCGAACTTTTGACCCAAAAAAAAAAAAGAATGATAGTCGAACAGTCCAATTTTTAGTTTGATTCATCTTTCAATTTCGAGTTTTCCGGCCTCTTTGATGATGAACTGACTCGATAAATAGGCTTCAAGAGTCTTCGCCCATACCACAGTTAGAAGAGGATCCATGCACCGCTGCAAGTAGCGAGGCTGCGGTTTTATCAAGTCAAGCTTGATTCTAACATCCATTCATCTTTCAGCTCCACCGTTCACGAGTTTTCCTGCCTCTTTGATGATGAATTGACTCGATAAATAGGCTTCAAGAGTCTTCGGCCATACTACAGTTAGAAGAGGATCCACTACACAGCTGCAAGTGCATAGATAGGCGAGCTGTGGTTTTATCCCGCTGTCATTGAAAATGCGTATTTCATGCAATGACGGTAATTTTGCAAAACTTCGTCAGGCCTCGAGCAGACATAGTACTTCTACTAAGACTCCCTCAGAAATTAAAACATCCCACCAAAATCTGCAGATACTACTCCGCTGTAGTATCATCATCTCAACTCCTCCATCCAAACCCACGCGCCGCCCAAAAGGGTGAACTTGTCAAACTCTTACTCTCCGCACCCCAAAGCGCCCCTCGCCCAACAGTATTCTACTACTACAAAGTAGTTCACGCACAAATTGTTCGATGGGGCTTTGAGTCCAGCACCTTTCTAAATAACATTCTCTTGTCTGCGTACTTAAATTCTGGATGGTGTTTCGGGTATGCATATGCTCTGTTTGACAGAATGTCTCACAGGAATTTGACCACTTTTTCCACCATGATTAACGCTTTGTACAAGCAGTACGAGCTTTATAACGAGGCCCTGGTGGTGTTTTCGGAGTTCAGAAGAAGTTGTGGTCAGAACCCTGACGAGTTTGTTTTGGGTCCTGTTATTCGCTCTTGTACGCAGTTGAAGTGCGTTGGAGTTGGTCTGCAGTTGCATACCTCTGCCATTAGAACTGGGCTCGATCAAAATATATATATCGGGAACTGTTTGGTTGAATTTTACTGGAAACTTGTCGATGTCGAGGCGGCTAGGTTGGTGTTTGATTGTTTATTGATAAAAAGTGTAGTGACTTGGAATTCAATTATGACGGGGTTTGCAAAGAGCGGCAGGAGTGAGGTTTCACTGGACTTATTCAAGGAAATGCTGAGGACTAATGTTGTTCCAGATAAATATGTGATCTCCAGCGCTTTGAGGGCATGTGTG
This sequence comes from Coffea eugenioides, assembly GCF_003713205.1. Lineage (NCBI taxonomy): Eukaryota > Viridiplantae > Streptophyta > Magnoliopsida > Gentianales > Rubiaceae > Coffea > Coffea eugenioides. The sequence continues at coordinate 1,008,199 of NC_040040.1, read as the reverse complement.
GCGCTTGATTTTCTTGAAGGGGGAAGGCAAGTTCATGCTTATCTGTTGAGAAGGGAAGCTGAAATGGATGTTCAAGTGGATTGCATCCTTATAGACTTGTATGTCAAATGCGGAAAAGTGCAGAGCGGGCGCAAAGTGTTCGATAGAATGGTGGTTAAGGATGTCATTGCTTGGACGACGATGATTTCTGGGTATATGCAGAATTTGTTCGATTGGGATGCCATGGAGCTGTTTGCAGAGATGAACAGATTAGGTGGGAAACCTGAGGAATATGCTTGTAGTTGCGTTCTCCTTTCGTGTAGTTCACTTGAGGCTCTAGAACAGGGTAGGCAAGTCCACGCCTACTCTCTGAAGTCAAATCTTGATTCTGATGGTTTTGTGAGTAACAATTTGATTTATATGTACTCAAAATGTGGCTCACTGGTTGATGCACGAAGAATCTTTGACACTATGGAAAACCTTGATGTCATCTCTTACAATGCTATAATAGAGGGATACTTGAGGCAAGAAAACTTGTATGAAGCTTTTGATCTTTTTGCTAAAATGAGGATGAATTTAATACCTCCAAGCTTGTCAACTTTCATCAGCCTTTTTGGGGTTTCAGCTTCACTAAACACCTTTCAATTGACTAAGCAAATCCATGCCCTTATGCTTAGATCTGGGTTCTCCTTGGACAAATTTGCTGGTAGTGCCTTGATTGATGCATATTCAAAGTGCCTATCTCTTGGAGATGCAAAATTGGTTTTTGAGGAAATGAAAGAGAAAGACATTGTCGTATGGAATGTTATGCTAGGTGGGTATGCTCAACAGCTGGAAAATGAAGAAGCTCTTAAGCTGTATCTGGAGCTACAGCTTTCTGGACTGCAATCAAACGAGTACACATTTGTTACCTTAATTGCAATAGCTAGTAACCTTGCAAGTCTGATACATGGTCTTCAGTTCCACAACCAAATCATGAAGACAGGTCTGAACTATGATCTGTATGTTATGAATGCACTTATTGATATGTATGCTAAGTGTGGGAGCTTGGAAGAGGCAAGAAAAATATTTGATTTTGCCAGTATGGATGATGTGACGTGTTGGAATTCAATGATAATGTCATATGCACTGCATGGAGAAGCTGAAGAAGCTCTTAATATGTTTGAGAATATGATACAGACAGGGGTAAAGCCCAATACTGTCAGCTTTGTTGGTGTTCTTTCAGCATGTAGCCATGTGGGGCTTGTAGACGAAGGATTCCGTCATTTTGGGTACATGTCCAGCATTGGTATCGTGCCAGAAACAGAACATTATGCTTGCATGGTTTCTCTCTTGGGCAGAGCAGGTAAGTTATACGAGGCGAAGGAATTCATTGAGAAGATGCCCATAAAACCAACAGCCAGAGTTTGGAAAAACTTGCTGAGTGCATGTAGAATGAACGATAATGTTAAAATGGCTGAACATGCTGCAGAAATAACAACTTCTATTGACCCAAAAGATAGTGGGTCATATGCATTACTATCAAATACTTTTGCTTCTCAAGGTATGTGGGTTAAAGTAAAGAATGTCAGGGACAAAATGGACAGGACTGGAGTGGTAAAAGAAACAGGATGTAGTTGGATTGAATTGAATAACAAAATCCACTCATTTACTTCAACAGACAGAATGCACCATGCTGCTAATCTTATATATTCTGTTATGGATCATTTGATTCAGCATATGAGAGGCATGATGTATGACAATGCTTCACTTCCTACTCAGTGACTTGATCTGCTGGTGAAAGGCTATCAGCAATAATGTTAAAAGAAGCTGGATTTATCAGCTGAGAATCCGGAATCTTTGAATATTCAAAGAACTGAAAAAATATATCAAGGATCTCTGCCAGACCAATTTGAATATGGTGGTTGCGATGTTATGTATCATTGTTCTTTTTCATTGAAAGACAAGGTTAGCCTCAGTTTCTTCTTCTTCTTTTGCTACACCTGATGACAATTCTTTCAAAGTGTTTGGTGGATTATCTGAAGACACTCCATTTGACTCACTTCACCAAACCAAAACTACTAGAAGGTAGCTTGAAGCACAATTAATAAATATCATGATTGAAATTTTGCAGAATTACGTCAAACTCAGTCCCTGATGCCATATATCTTTTCTGCCATTTGTAGGACTTCGGATTTGAGATTTGTCAATAGATCAAACTGGGGTTTTGAATTCAAGATTGTTATCAAAGTGGATGAATACATCAAAATTGTACAAACAATTCTCCAGGCAATCAGTTAATTGTTTAATTTGTTCAGGTATGATTTCTTGGGCTTGTGTGTTCTTGTATGTCCAAGTATTTGTGATTTTTTTTCTTAGCAAGAAATGCTACAATCTTGTGTTGTTTTTATTGCTTTGCTTCATCTATGAGACTAATTAATCCTTTTTGCTGTTCAGCTTTCTCTATGACCAAAGAACATGGATGACTGTGAGGCTGGCAACTTTTAGTTGTCCGCCAAAATAGTTAATTTCTTTTAATGTTTGGCAATTGTTAGTGCTAACTTTTTTATTGTTAACTGTTGGATTTAAGAATAAGAGATTACAGATAAGTTGAGCAGACTTTAAAGAACTAAATTTGGTTAGTTCATGGTTTTGAAATCTTAAAATCTTTTACTTGCTTGGTCATGAACTTTTGTTGACCAACTTTTAGGCCTTGTGCAATTAGCAGATAGTCTACAAACCTATATATACATGGAAGTTGGATATATGGAGTCTCCTTTTCTTTGAGGCTGTAAATAGATTCACCAAGCCATTTTGCTGGAGCATGCGTCAAGCATACAGTGGTTGATGCTTAGTCTTGATGTGCTTGTATATGATCTGTTTAGATAATTATCTCCCTGAAATAGTGAATGTTAAAAGGGAATCACCAGAATTTTGTTTAATGAGTAACTAGTATTTTTCCCCCCTAGAAAAAAATGAACTCTTTTTCTTGCAATTTAGACTGGTGGCTCATAACAATGTCATGTTTTTTAGGGCTCAATTTTCTCTATGCATTTTTGGGTTGTGGGGAGAGGGGCAAAGGAAATTTAATGAAGCAAAACAAAAAATTTTGATCAAGAGTTGGGTGGAAAATCTATGAGACCTGAAAAAAATTAATATTGTTGGTTCCAACCTATATGCATTTCTGAGGAATTTGGCATCTCTGGGCAAAAAAATATTTTAAGCCCACAATTCCTTTTCATCTGATGTGCAAAATTGGGCATGTTAATAGTGATAGTAGATTGTTTATAGGAAATTCCTTTTCACATTTAATCCATCTAAGAAGATGTTGTGATGTCCTCTGCATGGGATCAAGGTGAAACAACAATAATCTTCATATAAGAACAAAAACACAGAGGTCATGATATAGTTAAATTACTTTGCCCATAGAGTATGTATACTTACAGATTGACTAGTATTTGAAGAAGTAGAATACATGTTTTATTTTGGGCTTTGTAGTTTACGGGTGGAAAATGTAAGGCCATTCTACCTCAGGGAATCCATCATTTGTTCCAAAAGAAGGGTCAGCAACATTTGGTGGTGTGATATCCATGTGATTTCCTCCACTGCTGCTTCCTGCAGTGTTATGATTAACCATATTATTCCCTTCATTACTACATGCATTGGTATGGTGAAACCCTATGTCACTTGCACAACTGGGGAAAGTGTTGCTTGGTTTATTAAACATCGCCTCTCTTAGCCAGTTGTCATACTTCAAGTCTTCAATCAATTTTGGATTTGGTATATATGCATTTGTTTGACTGTCAAAGAACATTTGGTCATTTTTGAAGTCACAAATCTGGCTTTTATCTGGGATGATTACATTGCTATTATAGCCACTGAACCTTTGGTCGTTCTTGTAGCTTTCAATCAATTCTGGAGCTGGGAAAATTGCATTCACGCCACTCCGCCAAACTCCACCAGCTTTATTCTGTCCTCTCATCTGAACAAGAGAGGGAAGATGTTGATTGGCTGTTGAAAGTGACTGGTTCTCCTGTTCTTCTAACATGTCCAGTTGTGCGATCCTTCTGTTGCACTGGTTCATCTTATCAAGCATCAATTGAATCAATCCATTTGTTTGCATCATATCAAGTTCATTGATAGTAATCTTACCTTTCATGAGTTTATGCGTGAGGTATTCCCTTTCTTTCTTATCATTCTTCTCGTGAGCTTTCCTTGTGTGATCAACAATCTTGCTCACTGTTCCTGTAAGGAAGCTTTCATGTGTAGAAAATTTCCTGCTCCTATCAATATCCGGTACATTTAGGAATCTCATAAGCTTTTCTTCAACTTCATGGTGTGATGGCCAGACAAAAACATCCTTTTTCTCTTGATCCTGGACGATTACACCCACTTCAACATCGCACAAGGTTGAAAGCTGTTTTTCTTTTCTGAACAAGCAATCTCTACATTTCTTGAGAGTTGCTTTTCTTTGGCTCTTATTTGGAATTGCAACATACTTTCTCTTCTTTCTTGTCATAATTGCATGTCTTGAGTTTGTTGTACTAAATTACTTGGTTTGGTTTATATAGAGCTGGTAATAGATGGATTAGAACTCTTTGCCTCTTACATTTCAATATTGCTTAACCTGGCATAGTAAATCTAGCAAGAAAATCTAGGCTAGTGTAATTCATATAGAATTGAAGACATTCCATATACTGGTTTTCAGATAGATTTTCAAGTTTTGGGTTTCCTTTGTCTCCTATTACAGTAAGTGAAATGTATCTAAGTTATGTGGTTTCTTTCATTGATATTCAAAAGAATCGATTTACTTCCTCAACAACTGAGATTTTTCTTATCTTATACTTCATGTTTGTTAGTTCTGACTGGATGCAACTATTGAGAGAGTTTGGATTCTGGAAAAAGTGTGGATTCAATGTATTAATCAGCTTAGTTTTAAGGAGACAGCAGAAAATATGTTGTTGCCATTATTTTTTAAAATGTAGATGACTTTTAAAAGGAAAATATATTTTGTAATTTAAGGAGAAATAGATATTGTTTTGTGATGGACCATTTAAAAGTAAGAAATCTAATTTAGGAAAGAGGGATATTCCTATATGACATCAGTCATGCTGTCTTCTTGATGATGTCCTAAAATTTTGAGTTTTCACAAGAACTGTTTGATTCCTTGAACTTTTAGTACATGTCCCTTCATTCACCAATATACATAGATATCCCCATTAATGTTGAAATGAACAAATAAGCACTTGTGCTGGATGCTTTTCATCCTTCGCACTCACTCCTGAAAGTCTTAGAGGCTCTTGCTTGAATTACTTGACAACCATCCTCTATTTAGTTATGTTTTGGTATGATGGATACATGCACTTGCATAAATTTCTTGCCTCCATTTTGATCCACTGTCCAATTTTAAAAATAAAGCCATGTTATTTCTTAGCTTTTTTAGCTAGCTACAACTTAAGATGCATTGGATGCAGCAAGAATTTTAAGTTTGGTTTTGGAATTAAAACTGAATTTTAGCAATTAATCCCATCGTGCTGAGGTTTCTTCTTGTGATTTATGAAGGCAAGCTTTTGAGTGGTTGGGATTTTTGGTAATTTAACAAGGCAGTTTAAATGTCTAGATTTCTATGATTCCGTAAGGCAAGCAAAGTGTAATTATTAAGTAATTGGAATATGAATGAAAATTTTCTGGTTATAAGCAAAGGAATCAAATAATTTGGAAGACTGATGATAAGTCTTTTAAAAAATGGACAATATACCATCAATACACATTTGAGAACAGATTCGATGTTATCAATTCCAATTGAATTTCAAAAATAGGTTTATTAGTTTAAATTTAGTAGGGAAGAAAGGAAAGAGATAGATATATCAATTATATCATACTATAATTGAAAAAAGCTTGGGCTTTAGCAGTTGGAGTTTGATATTTGTTAATTTTTCTCATGCTAGATATATCAGTTATATCATGCCCAGGAATCATACTATGGTCCGAGGAAATTGTAAAAAAATCTGTAAACTTTTCTCACATTTTTGGTGTCATGAATCCCGTGGATGTTGAGGAGTACCTCTTGAATTAGTAGGGAATAATTAGAGAAAAATCAGGATGTATTCTTGTAGTTCAGTTCTATATACAGTAATTATCTCATCTTGGATGGCGTAATTTACCTAGTTCTTTGGTTGTGCTTCTTGTGTTTGGGCATAACTGCTGTGTATTATTTTTTTAATAGTTATCAAAATTCCCAAATGTATGAAACTTATCCCATCTTCTTTACCAGTTATATTGGTTGAATTCCTCCTTGACTAGTTAGCTAGTGAAGTTCTCATGTTGAGGAGATGTATAAAGGTGTTTTGCAGCCTTATCTCTAAAAAATGCGTGGGAAACTGCAGATCGTGTTAAGGCTATTTGTTTGCTATAGAGTTAAGATATAGTTTCTTCCTGATATGCCATGTCATTTCTTTGAGAAAAATTGTGCTGGTGTTGGGTTATGTTATAGAAGTATCCATATTTACAGTCCATATTAATGCATTCGATAAGATTCTATCATTGTGTACATGCACATATCATTTTTATAATCTATTCACTTACCAGGAAGTAATACCACATCAGAAGGGAGCTTTTATCCTTTTGAGAACGTCTTAATCTATGTTTCTTTTTCCCCTTTTCCTAAACTTTTTGCAATTCTTTCTCGCATAGCCTTTTTGAGTTAATCAATAGCTATACAGCCAAACTAGGTTGGCCCTTGGCTTGACAATTAATGGCTGGTTTAGTTTTACTTGTTTCATTTACTTCCATGTTATAGTTGGTCCAAGCATGCATTTGAGACTTCTCGACACTGCTTCTAGATAGGTGTCAGGCCCTTAGGTGGCATAGGACACCTATAGGACTATGATAGTCCAACATAAAGGCAGCCGGCATGAGATATATCACAGTATTAGTAATTGTTACTTTAGTATCGAATGATTTTGGGTATAAGCATTTGCAGTTAACCAGAAGAAATTACCAGTTTTTTGAGGTCAAAGGGCTGAAAAAGGGCATCTGACATTTGAACTCTGAAATTTCAAGGAGGAGAATAGCAAGTAGATAAAATTTTATGAATGGCCACTAGATTTCCAAGTGATGAAGCAGAAGGCAAGTTCATTTTAAAGAACCAAAGAAAGCTGAAAAGAAATAAAAACATCATAAGTGCACATATTAGTAATTGGCTTTCCTCTTCTAGAATGAAATTGAAACATGGATACTGATTCATTGAATGACTTCCACAAACAAAATTACTTCTACTCGATGATCACTTCTTGAGTGGAATCAAAGAACAGATTATTATACTAAGCTGTGACTTTTTTGCCTCAATAATCAGGTCTGTGCATTCAGGACTTGTAACACTATGAACCATGATAGTGTTATAGACATGGAATTGCAGAGTTGCCATACAATTGAATCTTCTACCTCAGAGAGGTACAATTCTGTCTTTGGACAACTGTCTCGCACTTCCACCATGTCCTACAGCCCAATCTATGTAAACTCATGAATTTTTTTCTCTTGGTATCTCATTGATCTGTTTTGTCAAGATTGCATGTTTCAGCAATCTGTCTTTATTATTTAACTTAGTAGTGCATTTGCTTGGTGAATTTTTTTTATGTTTGTATGATATTTAGTTCTCGTTTACTTTTGAGTAGAACTGTCAGAAGCAACACAAGTTGGGAAAGGCTGCTTATTTGGAGGTAGTTCTCCTTCACTTTCGAGTATAGCCTTCAGAACCAACACAAGTTGGAAAAGGCTGTTGATTTGGAGGTAGTTCTTTGGCTCAGTATTGGTTTGGTTGGAATTTTTGATGCTCATGGTTCACCATGCACAGGTATCTTAATAACCGTGAAGTGATTACAGAATTTTTTTTTTCTTTTTTGTGACACTATGGAAAGTTGAAGTCCAAGATAGTTTGAGCTAAAGGTTTTCTGCATGCGAAAAAGATAATTCTCAACATTGATTTTCTCTACATATTTTAGGTTATATAAGTAGCTGTGTTGGGACAGTTATTTGCTCAGAAAATGGGCTTATTCGAGCTTACATGTAACTTAATGCAATTATCATAATAACAATCATTTTACGTGCAGTTCTGAAGAATCAAAGATGAACAACACCAAACCCTCCCCGTCTCTCCCCGCCTCAGTTCCCCGTGTACATTTACTGCAATAATTTGGGCGCTAAAATGACTTCCTCCCAAATACCAAGCTATTCGTTATCCTAAAATCATTACATGACTTATGAGACAGAATTGAATGTTCAAGAAGACTTAAATGCCATGTATGGACAATTTTTATTTGTGGAGGATAGCAGGTAGACGCTAGAGGAATTCAGTTTCTGGTCAATTTCAAGAAACATGTTACTCCTGGCGATTGCAGGAAATCAGGGTGAAGACTCATCGATCCCTGTTTGTGAAGAACACCAGAATTAGGCGATTGAATACAAGTTCACAACATAAAGTAACCTGTCATGAACCTAGGAGATAACAGCATGTGTATCAATCTTATGTTTACTTAGAATCAAAATTTGTTGGGACAGGATTGTGATGCTAAAGTAGGTAAAGGGCATCAAGCTATTGAAATTTATCTCCGACGCTGGGGTTGGCGTTTAAGTTGGGAGATTTGAGGCATGCAGCTTTTCCCATGTTTCCCGCAGAGGTGATTGATATTTTTGACGTTGTGGTTGGTTGCTCCCACTTGTCAAATTCCTGATTCTTTTTTCCCACACTTTCTTGGTCTCAACTAAAAACATCCTCAAACCATCTTTTTGCCTCGTATTGAAATCTTTAAGCGTTATTTTCATGAGGCATGCAATTTCCAGCTCATCATTTTTTTTGGCGGTTCTTTTGATCTTTTGCTACTTACTTTTCACACTTCGAACAAGGTACCTTTCGTGAGTTGTCATTTTCTTGCTCTCTATCAGGCTTGATGAGCATAAAGAACCAGAGGAACTTCTCTTCGACTTCTTCTTGACATGGCCAAAATGCTTCTTCACCATTCGCCTTGGAATCTTGAATAATTACGACAACATTAACATCATATGAGGCTGAAAGCTCATGCGCTTTCATGAACAAAGTCTCTACTCTTTTTATAAGAACTGATTTTCATGTTGCCTCATTTATACCTACTCCGGTGTGTCACCTCTGGTGTTGTTCAATTTGCTAAGAATTATGTTTAATGGAATTAATTATTTCTATAACGTCATCATTACTTTAGCATGTAATATTGATTCTTTAACCATGGATTTCTTAGATTAAGGTAAACATTCTAATATGCCTAGCGGAATAAAAGTCCAAACGGCAAAAAAAAAAGGCTAAATTATTTTAGATGAGAGGTAAAACTTGATATGAATCGTAGTTCAGATTCAAGTCGGTTCATTGAGGGCGACCGCGAAAGTCGCCGAATGTGTCAGTGAGTACAAAATGGAAATAAAATCTAACATAAGGTATTTGCCAGTATGCAATTATACGTATGCCAAGATAGTTACAGTAAGAATTGAAATTTGTTGGATTGATTACCATTACCACAGTTCAGAGCAACACACCTTAACTCATAGTTTCAGTATTTCTACTGCTCTTTCTAGTACTTGCTGATACATGTAAATACTTGAAATGAAAAAAATCAAGGATAATTACAAAATCTTTGTAGGGTTTATGGCATATATCTAGAGCTGTCAAAACGGGTGATTCTGGCGGGTTTGGGTGGGTCACGCTTGGATAATGGATATAATTGAGTTAAGTCATTTATATTCATTTAATGAATGGGTATAGGTATGCCTAATTACCTATTTATGAGTCATTTAAAAATTTACTTTTTGTTGTATATAATTTGACAAGAAATAACAGTATTTTATTATTATTAAATTAGTAAAAAATTCAAATTTATTTGCTTAACATTCACTAAGAATTTAGTTTAAATGTATAATTATTTTTAAATGGACATAAATTGGTGGGTCAAGTCAACCCACTATTCACCAATTAAATGGATTTAATTGAGTACCCATTCAGATATATTCAAAATTAATGGAAGGTTTTGGATTTATTATTGGTTAGAGAGTCAACATAATTAGGTTGTGATTGACACCTCTACATATATTGTAGCATGGTCCCATTTAGTATAGAAAAAATAGAAAGTTTTCTTTTGTTTGGGTTTGGGCATTTCAGGAGAGGAAGAACGATTCTAATGAGTTCAATTGTAAAGAGTAAAAAGGTCCATAGTTTACTAAAAAGTGTTTTTTCTATTTTCATTTACGATAATCTTTGTTTTATCTCACAATAATACAAGTTTATTCATGTGTGCATAAAAAGCTAACTAAAAAAAGTAGCAATTAATTATGGATCACATGTTTCAATAAATGTCAAATCCTCTCATATATTTTTTATTCTCCTATGAAGAGATTAAATTGTTATACATTTATTAGAGGTTAAATTTATTTTTGATCTTTCTTATTCAACATTTTTAAGAACTTTTAATCCCTTTCTACTTATCCATCATTTTCAAAAGAATTGTCAAGCTCCTATATCCTTTAATCCTTCCTTTTCTCTTTCATTTTTAGATGTTTGAGATTGTTTTGCAAATTTCATATTTTGATTTTTTTTTCTTCTAGTTCTGTGACACAAATATTAATATACCCAAAGGATTAGTCGGAGTTTTTCAAATTCACTACCTTTGTGAGGTTTTGACTTTTTGAGATCTAAAGAGCAATTAAGTGGGTCTATATGAAGTTTTTCCAAACCTCAGGGATCTGTTAGAAACATAAAAATTTCTAGCCTCCAAAACACAAAAATTAAATAATTAACTCGAAAATTGCCCTAATTGAAAAAGATATCCTGCTGCTCCTAAGAAATCAAAATGGCGGGAACCTTGAAATAGTCTCGAATTTTACCTCTTGCTGTGATGCTCGTCCATTCCCTTTTCATTAGTATTTCTTGCTGCTATTTCCATCAGTTATCGAGATATGTACGGAGGACACAGCCAATTTGATGGAAACGCCGCTTTCGCCGGCGGTGGTTTCATGCCCTCTCAAGCCACTCAAACCACGGCTGATGCCTCCTATTCTCCTGCAAAGGTTCGTGTATTTTTAACCCCTTAACATGATTTTTTTTGGGAGAAACTCAGTAAAGAAAATGAGAAAAAGTAGCAAAATTAAACCTCTGTATCTAATGATATTGATTTTTCGCAAAAATCTGTTAGGCTTTTGGCCCTGGGTTTTAAGGGTTGGGTTTAGATTTTTGGTTCTTGGGATAATAGAATTAATTGACTGAGGTTTTCTCAATTACTTACTTGAATATGATATTTGATAAACTTGCTGTTTCAGGGTGAAATAGTTTCTGATCTATTAGTCTTTGATTAGGCTTTGACTTTTCCCAAGTTTTATGTTTGATGGGGCAACACTTTTTGGTCTTTTTGCAGAATCGTGATACGCAGACCTTGATTCCACTGACAGTGAAGCAAATAAGTGAAGCCTTTCATTCTAGTGATGACAAAATGAATCTTCTCGTAGATGGAGTTGAGGTTAACAATGTGGGTATATTTCTTTTCTTATTTGTTGTTCTAAATAACAACTCATTTTTGGTTTATATGGAAGGGCATATCGTTGTAATACCTTGATTTTGAGTTGATTTTCAGGTAAAGATGGTGGGATTATTAAAGAATAAAACTGAAAGGGTAACTGATATTCAATTCGTTGTAGATGATGGCACGGGCTGCATTGATTGTTTCAGATGGTTATCCACTTTAGATGCTCTTAGAATTTTTAATTAGCCAAACTTGTTTATTCATTTGCTGCTATGGAGCTTGCCCTTAGTCATGAGCTGAATCTTTTTCTTGTAGGGTAAATGAGGCTGTTGATAGCAAAGAAATGGAAAGAGTGATGTAAGTTATTGTCCAAGTTAAATTCACTTGGTTCAGGCTGATCCAATTTTGGTGCCTTGTTAAAATTTGGTTTAAATTATGTTATTAGGGATGGCATGTATGTTGTTATTCATGGTCACCTGAAAGGCTTTCAGGGTAAAAAGCAAATGATGGTCTACTCTGTCAGGTATGCATCTAATCCAGTTGTTGAGTTTGATAGTATGTATCAAACTTCTACTTCTAGTTGTTCTCTTTGACAACGTACCTCTTAAGCACAGAACTTTTGTAACTTAATCATAAGAATACCAGCTAGCGCTGAATAAATAGCTAGTTTAATTTGATTTGGCCTACTGAATCCCTTGATTGGCTTAGTATTATCTCAAGAGGAGTTAATGGTACTAATGGTTGAGAGCTACAGTGATTGAAAATGGTTCTTCCGTTAGGAAGAGATTATTCTTTTTGGTGATACATTGTTTAATTTGAAATGGAAAATAACAAAACTATGGCTACGTTAAAATTTTTGCATCGGTTGACTTTGGCTTTTGCTTCAATTATTAGTGATTTGGAGTTCAGTATCAAAGAAAAATCTTCCATTAAGCAGATATGCACGCCCTGATTTGAGCTGATTTTGTGAAAAATTTCAAATGCTCTGGGAGCATGTTTATAAAGTACAGGAGATGACAACTTGATATTTAAGTCTTCGGGGAAACTTCTATCCTCAAGAGCATGGTTGACTATTTTTTAAAGTTTAAATTTCTGAATTTGATTCTTATATCAGTTATTAACATCAATACGCCCTTTATCCATTTTAAAGTCATAGTGCAAATTATTATGCTAGCCGGATCCCCTATCAAAACAACTTCAGTAATCTGCAGGCAAACAATAGTAGTAGTAACTCCTGTAACAGAACAACAATGGAAAATGAAATTCAGCTGGCTGCTGTCTTAGATCACTGATACTTGAGATTAAATTTTGCAGGAGGTAGTTGCAATAGAAAAGTTAGGTTTCCGTTTCATTAGTAACCATATGCATGCTATATAAGTATATGATCGAGAGAGTATGCTGCTTCGTCGGTAGAATCTAAGCAAGCTTGAGATCAAAGGAAGGTGTAGCCTTTTAGGACATGGCATGTTTGCAGGATGTACTTAGGCTACTTTGTTGTTTTTAATGCTGAGATATCATGTAATAGCATATGGATTGTCAACGGTGCATTTAAATATGTAACAGTAAGATTAGACTTTGAAAACCAAGTGGTGTAATTCTACCAGCACCACACGTATCTAGGGGAATGGCCAATTGTTTTATAGTATTTTGGGGACCTGAGCAGTTACATATCCATATATCTACTGATGGATAAACTCGCTTTTGTCCACTTGTGATTTAGGGTTCTTTACCTAATACATTATGGTCCAAATATGGACCTTTGCCCCATGATATTAGAGTATGTGGCGGACGCAATATGGCAGAATTAACAGAGTTTTTCAGTGTGTCTTGTTTTGCCCGCATAATATTTGTTGTGGGGAAAACCCCGCTTACCTAGTACCAGAATCATCCAGTTGGAATGGTATCACTGTTTTGAAAAAAAAAAAAATCATGAAATGCATCATTTTGAATTTACTCATTTCCAATCTCATAGGCTACCTTTTGAGAACTAATAACTCGTTAAACTCAATTATAAGATTGTACTAATAGCAGTGAGGATTCTAAGGAGTCACTTTTTAATTTTTATTTCTAATTATTAACAGTTTCACTTTAGCATTGAGTGTGAGGTGGTGAAAGGGTAAAATTTTTAGGCCATATGGTAGGGATATATAAGACACTTTTACTGCACGTATACAAATGTTTGTTTACCCTTTATTGATTAATATGCCTGGGTGAAGATTCAGTAGGAGCATGTTATAGCATGGCAAGTGCGCAAATGAATTGTAGTTGTTCACTCTATTCCTTCCAAGTTTCATTTTTTTCAGTTTCTGAATTGGAAGATTAGCTTTCCTTTTTTGTAACTTCAGGCCTGTCACCGAGTATAATGAGATTGCAAACCACTTTGCTGATTGTATATACGTGCACTGCTACAATACCAGGTTACGGGTATTAATCCAACTTTTTATGAGATAGGCTTCAAATGTTTGCATGTGTCACATGCCATTAGGCATTATTATGAAACATTCTTTTGTTTCTGATGGTTCCTTCTATTGATTCTTTTTCATTTTCTTCCTATAGAAGTTGCAAGAAAATACCAGTACTTCAGTTAATGTGCCAAACTCAGGTTTCAACACTCCTGTGAAGGGTTACCAGCCTTCCCTATCAAATCAGGTAAGCTAGTTTATGTCAGAGTATTGTATTTGGTTCTTTGATATATGCATTTACTGCCCAAATGATCTTTTGGTTTGCAGTTCTCTGGGCAACACACTGTTGATAGATTGGAGGGAGTTGAGAAATTGATTTTGGACTATTTGCAGCAGCCAGCATTGCTGTAAGAGATATTTAAATGCTGATCCTAGTAGAATAGAATGTCTCTCCCCCCCCACCACAAAAAACAGCACACAAAAAGCTTGCATTGAATCATGTTATTGCAATTTTGAGTAGGCATGGATAAAGAAGGACAAAAGTTTACTCAAATGTCTAGGTTGCTATTGGTGTTATCAAAGTAATTGCTATTGTAGACTGGCCTGAGTTTATGGTACCTAACCACATAAAAGGTGAAAGAGATATATTTTTTCATTAGGAAAAAGTAGTTATGTAGAAGATGTGAACTTCTGATTTGATGCCTAATTAAGACCATAGAAATTCAAATTATTTCATGCGTGCTGAACTTTAGAAATGATTAGAATTGCAATGTCGATCTGCTTTTGGCAAAAGTCATTGTTTAGGGTACGTGAGTGATAATAAAATCTTAACTAAGTCATTGAAAAAAAAAGTACTATGATATTAGATTGTATGCTTCTTGGGCGAGTAGGGTATATTATATGTGTTTTCTTTCAGAAACCGACTTTTGGCTCCAAGATTGAATTTTTTTTTTTTCCTTCTGTCTGTGTTTTGCTTTGGAGTTGACTTCTTGTAACTCAAGATCTCTAATGTCTCAGTGAAAGTGTGAAGGGGGCATCACGCGATGAACTTGCCCAGCGACTGAATGTGCCTTTGGAAAGAATCCTGTATATATCTCTCTCTCTCTCTGTGTGCGTGTGTGTGTATTGTGACAGTCATCCAGTGACCTAAACATGTTGATAACATTTTGTTTTTCTCTGCTCGTGATATTTCTTCACCTCGACAGAAAAGCTATTGAATGGCTTGAATGTGAAGGGTTTATTTACTCAACAATCGACGAGTTTCACTTCAAATCCATTACCAATGGCTGAAATGCATTACTTGGTTGCAATGATAGAAGGGGCGTCCTCTCCATCTTAGTTTTGTGTAATATATAGGCTTTGATTGTAATATGTAATTTAAGCCGTTTGAAGCCAAATTTTTGTAAGCTGAGGATAATCGGATGGGGAATTACATGAGAAGGGGTGTCTGTTTATTACAATACTGCTTTGGAGAAACTTGATTTGCGTTTGGGATTTACCTTCGCTAATTTCTGCAACTTTAATATTCTACTATGAGACAAGTTGCATCAGCGGCCTCAGGTATTTATTGGAGAATAGTATGTTGTAGATTTAAATTCATGATTACTACTACTAACTTCTAAGGACTTGAAAGCGTCCGAATGTCTTATAGTATTGTCTAAAGCCGTCTTGCCATTCCCGACGCTCTTCTCGGTCCACGGTGACGTTTCCTGGTTGTCTTGTATCTAACAAATTTTTAATGGGGTTGGTCGTCCGACCCGACCCGGCCCAATCAAAGATAATTTTTTTAGTAATAATCCACCGAATTTTCTAAAGTTGGACTCTCTCACAATTGTTGTAAATAGAATCTAGAAACCTTACTGGACCTTGTTGCCATGCAGGATTCTATTGATCGTACGACATTATCTTAAAGTTCTCAACTAGTATCATTATCATTTTTTTTCTTTAATATATATATATATAATTTTTTTTTCAACAGGATTATTGGAAACTCCCAACAAAGTTAGATTAACATTTGGAGGTAATCAAAATCATGGTGCAAAGCACAATCTAAGGTGGAGTCCACAAACCAACACCATCCAGCCAATTGGTAACTGAAAATGCGGCTGAGGACTTTAAACCCAGAATAACTATCTCACAATCTTTCGATGTGGGATGGATGATCCACCCCCGCCCCGAGCACACGTCTCACCAAATTTATTGATTTTTTTCAACAATCGGAATTACTGGAAACTCCCAACAAAGTTAGATTAATATTCGAAGGTAATCGAAATCCTGGTGCAAAGCACAATCTAAAGTGAGACCCACAAACCAACACCATTCAGCCAATTGGTAACTGAAAGTGCGGCCAAGGACCTTTAAACCCAGGGTATATATATATATTACTCACAGGATCTTATCACCACCACGAAAGCGAAAGCGAAAGCGAAAGCGGGGGCAGGGGGAGAGTGGAATCCACTTTGCAGTTAGTGCTAATCCTGATTCGTCCAACCCATCACCCCTTTTTGTTTTAGCCTTTAGGCATAAAAAAAAAAAAATTTTTTTTTTGGGGTAAAGAAAAGAAAGATGAACCTTTTGTTTTGCTTTTTTTTTTTCCCTCAATGAACATATATACTGGGAGTGGGAAAGATACATAGATAGAGGACTATTTCACTGGGCTGTCGGAAACTTAATTAATAAATCATTAGAATGTTTATATCCCTTGAATTTTTGTCTGCTAGTAAACGAAAAGGCGAAACTTCCTGATTATTATCTAAGAATGGATTATGTGCCGCCGTATGGAAATACTACTGAATGGATTATCTCCAGGAAATAGTAATAATGAATGATTAGAGTGTAAATAATGGCAGAGGTTCGAGATAATTACATAATAATAAAAACCCTAATAATAATAATTATAAGCTGACGTAGCTAAGTAGCTTTAATCTAGATATGCCTCAAACTTTTTCCTCTATATCTAATCGAAAAGGTCTCCACACAAACAGAGCCCATTTCCATTTATTAGTGGTGGGGTGCTCTGCCAACATTTATTAGAGGAGTTCCGTTGGGACTGTGTCTGTGTGATGTGGATTGCAAAATCCAGCGGAAGCCAGAAAGAAGGATCACCTTTTTCTTTTCTTCAACTTCTCTACGTGCATTCATTTTATCGTACATGCACTTGCCACCTTGCCAAGGAATTCCACTTGTAGCAGCCCCGGAGACCGACGCGACGCGACACGTATAGCAGCCACATCACTCCCGGCCCACAATTTTGTTCCGTTGCCTTGCAAGGGCCCGGATTTGCTACTTTTTTCTTCTCTCTCTCTGTATAGTTTATTCAACATGTAGATGTAGTGTACTTGAGAAAATATCAATCCAATCGTCTGATGCTTTTCTTTTGTCAGATGCTGCTGCTATGGATGGATATATTCTGGAGGGAGTTCAAGGTAGTCCTGTCCCGCTACGCTAGCAATAGTAGGTTGAACCAGTACCGATGATCTTACTGTGACAACAAGAATGGCACTGAATGATAAAGAGAGAAGAGGGCCCGTTAATTTGAAGTCAGCTGTTAACGAGTTCAGGTCCACTCCTTCCGTCAGCAAACTTATGGTAGAAGAAAAGTTAGAGAAGATGAGATATAGAGAGATAATTAATATTTTTCTTCGAATCATATACAGTAATTACAAGTATAATCCAAGATTGTCCAAATTCTCCACCCAGACAAAATTAAGCTTATGATTTATAATTATTATATCTCTATGAAAGAAAGACTTGTTTATCTTGTTTCTCTAGATTAGTATAACTTTTGCGAAGATTTCACTAAAGAGATCATGGAGGCCGTGTGTATTTTTTTTCATTTACCTGTACTACTTAACAAATTGTCCCACCTAACTTTGGTTGACTCTCCGGCCAAATATAGGCTTAAATACGGCCTCAAACTTAAAATAAAAAGATCAGACTTGTTACTGAAGATAGAAGAAGATTTGTTAATCTTGACTTCAACTCGAGTGTAATTTCAGTGATGTAGTATTTGTCTCAAGGATACGGGTGCAACCGTTTGTGCCGGTTGTCCTCATTTTGCACTGCGCGTAACATTGGTTAAACACGATGTAACTTTTTTTTCACAAGATGTATTTTCAGAACAAATAGTGGTAGGTCCCACACTTGCCACGAAAATCGAGTTACATGGTGTAATCTCAACCGCACAAAATTTTGAGGGCAAATCTTGACGCTTAACCGTGCAGGGACGGTCATACTCTGCCCCAAATCCTTGTCTCAAAACCCACAATCATGCATACGTACAGATGACGCCAAACATACTGCCCTATAACAAAGTAGCTCTTGGTTTTAGCCATCAAGTTTCATGCGCGTTTCAAGGTGTTATGTGTGTTTCCTTTTTCGAGTCTTGCCATAACTCAAGAAAGCAGATTCGGAGAGCACAAGGGCAATGCGCCCCCGCGGTTTCGTAGTCTCCTCCTTAGGAGCAGGTGTCAGATTCGACTTCCGGGTGCTTTCGTGCTTGATTCTTGGGACGGGCTCTCACCGCCTGAAAAGAGTAGTCTAGCTGATTAGGTGATTCTGGTCAGATCAAAATACCTTCCAATCGACAAAAAAAAAAAAGAGCACAAGGGCAATGCGTGTCACATGGACAAGAAGTTATGAATGCTAGCAGTATAATTTTTTGTCAGTCTGCTGAACCAAATATTTCATTTGCAGAAACTCCAGCGCACAAGAGCAACGGGGATCTGCTGTAGCATTGCAGTGGAAGTTTCTCCAGGAGGAAAGAGAGCGGGGACCAACCGACCCTTGTAACTAGTTCTGCAACCTCCCTATTAGGCTGCAGTTACAGGATCGAGCCCAAAAGGAACTGCCAAAATGGCTCGATCATCCCGATACACAATTGAATGCATCGTAGAGCCATTGGCAAATGTGTTCTTTTTTTTTTTTTGCGTTCGGAGGAGGCTATAACAATTGAATAATCTACTCTATCCTCCTACTAAATTATAGAGAAGAAGAACTCCAAAGAGTCTTGTGTCAAAAACTAATAAATACATAAACTTGCTAGATAAAAGGATGTTTGGTGACTCGGACTTGATCCAGTAGCTAGATTTGGGGAAGTAGATGAAGAGAACAGTAATACTACTGCTACTCCTGCACTCGGAACAGTAGTGATACACTATTTCAATAAATACTCCGCTAGCACTAGTAGTCGATTGACAAGACTACTCCTGCACAAAAAAGCAATTATTTCCCGCACTCAAAATTGCCTGCACTACTAGTAGTATTCTTTTCTCTTCAATATATATGCTGTTCAGCTATTAGTACGTAGTTAAGTAGGCTCACTTTCTCATCTCAATTGATGTAAAACTCTTTATCTCTGAAACATTATGCTTGATCATCCGTCAAAATTGACATTTTATCTAAATGCTTGATCTACTATGGGGACCATCAAATTAAAAAAAATCTACTATGGGGACTATAAAGTTATTACCATGACAATTTATACAAAGGATAGTTCTTTATGCACAAAAGTACAATTATTAAATAAAAATTTTTTGAACAGATGTCCAATGAACATTTGTTAGCACACCTAAATTATATATATGTAAATACACATAATTATAATCAATACACCCTCTACATCTTTTAACGTTTTGCCTAACGGATGCCTATAAAGCACTCATTAAGATATATTTTACGGTGTTATATTTTAAAAAATATAAGATTAATTAAAATAAATAAATAAATATAAGGATGGATAAACAAGATTAAATGTGAAAAACATGTAAATGCAAGAAATGATAATAATTGTTAGCATATATATATATATATGATATGTTAATGAATATTCTAAAGACATCCGTTAAAAAAACTCATTTTTTAAAAAACTAAACACTTGAAACCTTTCTTTAGACAGCCCTCTTAGTCAAACCATTAAACCTAAGATGTGAATGTCATTTATGCATGTATTGCACCTTGAACTACATCAGCTCATCTCATAATTTCATTATTGTAAACTTGTGAAGACTATTAGCAACCTGATATGCAGATATACTTCCTTTTCTCTTCTTCCTTTTCCTTCTCATCAATGTAATAAAATGTCTGGTGGGGGCGAAGATGAGTGGGGCAGTGAGTGAGCGCTCCAAACTCAGGAAATAAACTAGTCCTATGAAGTTAAAGAGGTAGAGAGAAATGAAAATATCTTATTGAGCCTACTGTACTAAGCTGGTACCATTATAGCACAAACCATCCTTTTATAATTAATTTTAGCGCATAAAAAAAAACTGCATGAAAGCTATATTTGATTGGCTGGTGCCTTGTAAGTCCATTTACCCGGTCACAGTGGTACGCAGTCCTCGGCCCTCTCTCTCTCCTTCCCTCTCTTTTTTCCCTCTCTCTGTCTCTCTGCTTGAATTGTACCGACATGGCTCCTACCAAATGGGGTTTCTGCAACTGAACTCGAGATTTGCAGCTGCTTCTGCTTCTACTTGGTCTGCTCTCTCCTCTCGCTTCTGTTTTTTTATTTTATTTTACCAACCCTTTTTAAAGAATATTCAGTTCTTGACTTAGCATCTTTCTTGGTGTTTCTGGTACTTGCTACTTGAGTAGTATAAAACACACTTCTTTCTCCCTGTCTGCGTTCCTTTCTTTTGATTTCATCTTTCTCAAGATTGCTAAGTTAGAAACGTAGGATTCTTGGTTCTCATCTGACCACCTTTCAAATTTTATTTTTTTTTTCGATTTTTTCTGGTGGTTTTAAGCAGTACCATGTTCTTATAATCTGTCTTCTACAGTGCTTCTAGTATAATTCTTGTGTCTCTTTTATTTTTTTTCTATATAAAGATCAATACTTAAAAAGTGCTTCCTCACGTCAATTGTCGTATTTGCAATTTGAAGGCAGGGAACCGTAGTATACTGTAGTTTGATTCCATCTTTTAAAACCCCTTTTTGTTTTTAATTCTTCAAGTATCGCTTCTTAGTTTTCTTAAATTCCCCTGAAGTCTCTTTTGATTTGTTTCTCCCTCATCTTGATTATAATTCTTTAACCAGTAATAATACTACTGAAACTAGTCCCTTTTTTTTCGCCAAATTAATTTTGGTAAGATTTACGAATCGTAAAATACGTACGGAATTTTCAGGAACTAGCTTGAGCTCGAGCAATCTACTGCTTCGTCAGGACATAATCAAAACCCTTGAGTTGAAGACCTACCCAAAAACCCTTAAGTTGAAGTCCATATACAGATGGCCATGCATGGTGGTTTATTTGCCAAAGAAGCCAACACGACGTCCGCATTCTCAGCAGTGCCTTGGTGGAGCACTGGCCTCGGATCTCAGCCAGCAGGTTTTCACGATGACCTTTTTGGCCAGTTCAAGCCTGCATCTTCTGCTGTAGACAAGCCATCCAATACTGGAACCCAGCTCACTCCCTCTAGGGAACCAGAACGTAATGGAGGACAAGAAACTGGAAATGGGAAAACTAATAAATTTACCATTTTTTCTGGTAATTAATTTTGTCTTCAATCTGGTATTATTAGTTTTAATTTTTTTATTTTTTTGATGTTGGATTCTCTAATTTACTATTTTTGTTCATGCCCTTTGACGTCGTCTGATAGTCAATGAACACAAGACTACTGAGAGACTTTCTACTAGTATACTAGCATACTGAAAAGGAAGAGAATTCTTTAATTTATCTTGTTGTGCATGCATACGAGGAGAAAAGTATGTTGAGTACAAGGAGTTACTAGTGTATTTACTTTCCTAAGATTGAGTTGGTGCATATAGAAAAGCACACAACACTTGATGATTTTTTTTCTTTTTTTGGTCATTATCACATGTCATACTATTTCTTCTTTTCTTTGTTTTCTTGAAATGTCGTTCACTATGATTTACCAGTCTATAAAGCTTCATCATGTTGCGTGAATTAGTAGGATCAAAGATGCTTTATAAGCGGCCTTTACCCTGTTCTCCTTTTGATATCATGAATTTCACCAGACCTATAAGAAAGATGGAGGAAAAGAAAGACAGAGACTTTAAGGGCTTTATTCAGTATGCTTGCATAAATGGAAACCAGATAGTATGCTTGACTTTAATTTCATGCAAAACGAAGCAGTAAACTGCAATCAAATCAAAACTTGGTTTGTAGTCACCAAGGCATAAAACATCAGGTTATTGCTTTGGCAGTCATTACAAGGGCTTTGGTTATTTCTCTTACTGGTATTGCTTTGCCCTTTTACGAAATAAGCATGGAATGCACCTGCTTTGAGTCGTATGTGAATGCATGATTGAGGATTATATTTACTGTTAGCTTTTGCGGTTTTCTCTTCCAAAATTGCGATGTTGAAAACTTTCATCTGTGTAATTATTACATGAACTAAGTTTGAGCGGCTAGTTGGTACAAGTTGTTAGAGACTATGAAATATTGAGGCTAGCATTTTGGCAAAGCTCCCATGTTTCCATTGATAGTGCAAGAGTGCACTCGTTATGTCATCTTGCAAAGTTTCAGTTACATGTAGGCATTATCAGCTTGTGTTTATGATCTTCTTTTTCATCTTTCCAATGGTACTTCATCCTAGTTCATTGCGCTAGAGATAGAGATGAATTTGTCACAAGCTATGTTGTCTTGATTGTTGCCACTCTTCAATTCTTTGACATATATGGTAGAAGGACAGCAACTAAAGAAATTGTCTCATTTTTCATATTGGTGGGAGTTGAGCAATGTCCCGCTGCATAATAACTCACTTGTCTCTTGAGGCTACAAAGAATACAGGTTGTTCAATTCTCATCCTAAATGATCTATTAACTAACTGTCATTGCCCTTTTTTCAGGTGAGTGCAAGGATCCTCCAAATGGGCAAAAGTTTCGGCTCCAAAATGCCAGCAACATGCAAGCAGCTGCTGCAGAATATCGAGGGCATTTGGAGCTTGGATTCAGCCAGCCATTGGTAATTGTGATTTCAGTGTTTAATTGTAATTATCTTGTTGCTGACTATCAATTTTCTCTGCCTTTTTTGATGATATACATTTGTTTTTCTTCGTGATGGCTCAGATTTGTGCAAAATATCCTTATGGAGAGCAATGTCATGGTGTATTCTCAACTTATGGGCCTCAATTGACTGTATGTCTTTAATTTCTGGCTACTAGCTACCTAGAAGTATTAACATATTTCCAGTTTTCTATTAGAACATTTCTCTTCACTTTGTGTTCCTGCAATTGTGTTTTCCATCAATCCGGAGATGCAGCATAAGTAATAAGAAACTATGGAAGGCAATATTGCATGTCTTTCAAATCTCATCTGATTTTCAGGTGAGTTCACTTTTTATTAATTTGAGTAGCAGTAGTGAAAAGCCGGAGTCAGCAAGCAAAGTGTGGGAAAGAACAAGTTTTTAGGGTATGATAATTGATGCATATGGATTGAAGAATCAATCTTCCATAGTTTGACTCGATAGTGCAATATGTACATCTAATTTCATAATGACAGTGTTAGAATATTGTTGGATGTCCGCTTGCAGATAAGCACACTCAGACTGGGAAATAACTAGTTCCATAATGAATCGATGCCAAATTCCTTAGGTGCTGCTTGAGTGTTTGGCATCCCAACACAAGCAGAATATATAGAGAAATCAACAAATACTCTTAGAAAAGTTGAATCCTGTGAGAGCAGCTCTAGGATGTATAACTAGATACATGGATCTCAAACTTTTTGTGATTGAATGCTCATAAACTGCTCTAGATGATCTATCTGGACCATAATCATTTTGAATTTTAAACTTGAGCTCTTAACTTATTCTGGAAAGCCTTGTTATAATCAGAATGTAACTGGATATGGAATAGTTGGGAAATCAGATTCTTTCAGGGGCACTGCTGTTTAAGGGAATTGAACCATGGTGGTATACTTCTATGAACAGATTAAAGCATCAAAATAGTAAGGCAACCTTTAGGAACAGAACAGCATCCATAGGACTTGGATCCCTTGGAACAGTCAAATCAATGGTTGTGTTTAACAGACGGAAGTAATTCATCACGAATATGGTAATATACTATAGATTGCAGAATAGAATAGAGGAACTCGCTTGGGAGAGGAATTAGATAAAATAGTTGATGAAGTCAACAGAAGCGGAACTTGTTCCAAAAAAAGAAACACAAAGCATAAATACCAATCGAGAAAACAGGAGACATAATTCTATTGCATTGCTGATTTGTCTGTGAACTTATTGGTTGTTCATCTGTTAGTTACTTCTCATTCCTCAGCACCTTGTGTCATAAAAATTTGTTTTTGTTTTCTTTTAAGTGATCGATACAACTGGATTTCTTGGAGGTTCATAAAATTTGCATCTGTATAATTTCAGGGCCGGATCATGCTGCCGCTGAATTCAACAAGTGATGAAGTGCCAATATTTGTTAATGTTAAGCAGTATAATGGAATATTGAGGCGCAGACAGTACCGTGCAAAGGCAGAACTGGAGAATAAAGTGCTGAAAAACCGCAAGGTACATATGAATATTTCTGTTAGCAGGTTTCCAATCGAGGCAACTGGATTTTTTTTTTTTTAACATTTCCTTGCATCTCTTTAATAATTTAATTATACTTGTAAATGCTTGCCTTGGTTTGGTCATCAAGATGATAGCCTTTGGCTCTTACTTCAACATGATTGCCTATACAAGATGTGTTCTTTAGAAATGAACCTTCTGAAAAGATTTTTTCAGCCTCACCTTAATCACAGACTTTGTCCAAATATTCCTGTATGGTTGCTCAATTTGGATTCTGCCTCATGCCTTGCAGCCATATCTGCACCTGTCACGTCATCTCCATGCAATGCGCAGGCCAAGAGGTTGTGGCGGCCGCTTTCTCAACACTAAGAACCTGAATGGCAGTAAGAGTAATACTGATGACAATACGACTGCAAAAGGACGATTTTCTCGACCGACAGGATCCCAGAGCTCCGATGTCCTGCAGTCTGATAGTGGAAATTCAAGTTCACTGAGAAAAGCTAATGGCTGCAGGTCAAATAATTTGGGTACAGAGGTTACTAGCGTGTACTCCGGGGGAGATCTTGATTGCTTTCCATTTAACAATCTATCCTCAGCAATTCAGTCTCTGCCTAATATGATGACTTCAGGGCATTGGATTGTCCCGCCAGGCAAGTGGGTTGTAGCTGCAGATAGCTGCTGCAACCTGAAAGTTTGATGGCAGGATACAAATAGGATTTGTGTCCAATTTTCCTGGCCTCAAATCCCATTTTGCAACCAAATGGAAACTCCGGTTCTACCACCATTTGGTTTGCTTCCAAAAGGCAACTCATTCTTGGCTTATCAGCATTAAGGCCATCTCTGTTGTATTCCGTGCTCTCCAGCAATTGGAATAATCAGAGGCTCCCAGGCCATAATGCAGTGTAAAATACTGAACTTTATGTAATATGATTGGTTCTGTTCCCACTGCTTAAATAACATGGAAAGACTTGGTTTGCATACTTTGAAGTGTGCTTCTGGTGTTTGAATTTTGTGGTTGATCTGGTAGTTTTGATTCTCTGAGAGAGTGAGAATCCTGTAATCAATTTGTAATGTTCTAATTTCCCTATTGCTGAAATAAGATCAGAGTAATTGGATGGTTTTGACAGAAAAAAAAAAAGAAAGAAAGAAAGTAGTTGGATGGTCGTGTTTGCTAAATTTTGCTCCTGTTGGTAGAGGTTTGAACTTTTTATGATCGTGTCTAGTCATGGGCTTCGGACTTGGATTTGGACTTTGCTATACGTGCAGCATTTGCTGTATCAATCAAATCTTCCTTTTGGAGCCATTTTCAGATTCCCCACGAAGGACGCTTATTGTTGAATAATTGTGTGGGAATCTTCCTCATCTGTCCCCAGATTTTCCATAACACATTTATCTAAATAGATGGTTGGCGGCCGGTTTTTTTTCAACAGTTTCACCTTCGAAATTGCATATTGTCCATCAGATCAATTAACCAAGAAATTGGGATCGTAGACTGGTAGATATGTAATTGTACTTGATTTTGCTCCTCCTGTGAAATATGTTTATGGTAGTTAATTTTCAGTTCCTCCAATTAAGAAGGACGAAAAGAGAGGTAGATGATCAAATTCTAGTTTGTTGCAAGAAGGTAGACGGAAAGATGCTGGTATCAGAAAATCTGCAGCAATAATAGCAGCAATGATGGGAACGAAATCATAAAAAATCAGAAGCTAGCACAAAATTTCACCACCTTGTTAGCTTCGATATCCTCTCTGCGAAGTCTGGATTGGAAGGGAAGCAGCCGACCTTGAGTTTCTCTCTTTGCATGAGGCTACCATTAGGCCTTCCCCAGTCACTCAATCTTACATCATATAAATATGAAGACTTCTTCAGCAGCAACACACCGTCAAGGAAGATATACACATGCACGTAAGCAAAAATGAAGAGTGGCGCAGGAGCGAAAGTGTTCATCATGGATCTTGCTCAAGTCTTGATTCCATCTCAAAGTTTCCTAGAAAAAGTTCGTGTGAGGATGGGCGTTTATATGCTTATAAACTGGATTCTGGAGATTGGCAGTTCATGCCTTTTGAAAATGCTTAGACCTTTTTTTTTTTTGTTTCAGACATATCCTATTGTATTCTCTATTTTGAGAATTTAGGATCCTATAAAATCCGATTGGCAGTACCTTTTTTCTTTTTTGTTCTGGAATACCTGAAAACTTTTCACATGCAGTTGCAAGATTTTGCCCCTCCTCTTTATAATGTGAGCACTAATAGCAATTGTTTTGCCATTATGTTCTTATTCATTTGGCTTTATCAGTAGAAGTATGTCATACATAATTAAATCGCAAACATTTGGTAAGGGAAAATGGGGAGAGAAAAGGGTCTTCCTTTTCTTTTGATGAATTTATTTGGAATCATGAAAATACTTCGCGGCCAATGTTTGAGTTGAATTCTCATGTTCTCCTTTCTTTTTCGCTCTACAAGTAACGAGTGACAAAAAGATTTGGAAGTTAAAAGGATTGTCAATTGAAAACCCAATTTCCTTACCCTCCTAAGCCAGCACTTCATTTCACCTACAAGAAAAATTCATAGCCACCAAGCTATCAACTCGTCAGAGTAAAATTGGGAGCGCGACTTACCATGGGCTTGGAGTAAAGAATCCAATTTTCCGCCTCTAATCTTGTATCCTTTCCCCTTATCTGTTATCCCTTTCAAGGAAGTCTAAAGCCCCAACCTTATTCCATTGATCGAACAAACACAATACTGCTACTGCTAATTTTTGGCCAAAAAAAATGTCAGCTTCTTCTCTATCAGTGGCTGTTGCCACTGCCACTGCCACTGCCAACTCTTCTTCTTCTTCAACCCCATCATCAACTTCTTCCCTAGAACACCTTTATCTGTCCACCATTCACTTCCCCTTCAAGCCCACAAAACCCATAAACTTTTGCAGGGTTAATCACCTTCTAAATTCTGCTCCTGTTCCTCAGGTCTCTCGCTCCCTACTTGTTTGTGCTTCGACTGCTTTTGATGCTTTTGATGCCATCCAAAGCACACAGGTCCTAGAAGAAGAAGAACAAGAAGAAGAAGAAGCAGAAGCAGAAGAAATACAAGACGTTGAGGATGAAAATGATGGGGATACAGCTGCTGTATCTCTATCAACTGAAGGTCGTAGATTATACGTGGGAAACTTGCCTTACGCGATGACCTCTTCCCAATTAGCTGATATCTTTGCTGAAGCTGGCCGTGTTGCTTCTGTTGAGGTCTATTTTACCTTTTCTTGATTCTTTAAATTATAAAAGATTACTTTTTGGATTAGATGTACTCGACCAAGAATTCAGTTTTCTGCTGTCCTGGCACTTCATTACATATGTAATGTTGATTGGGATTTCAAAGTTTGTACCTTTGTTGATGGGAGATTGGAGGTGGTGCTGATTTTTGGTTTTTATTTTTTTTCCTGGATTTGTGTGTTTAAGATTGTTTATGACAGAGTGACGGATAGGAGTCGAGGATTTGCATTTGTTACAATGGGGAGTTTTGAAGAAGCAAAGGAGGCAATTCGGCTGTTTGATGGATCTGTAAGTGACCTTATGGCGATTCATCTGACCATTTCTTTACTACTACTACTTGATTTGTCTCGTCGGTTGTTTGAGCATTTTTCGTCTGAGACCTTGTTAGCTTTACTTACCAGTTATCTGATTTAATGGATAATGTGCAATGTTACGTAGTTCATTGGAGGAAATTTAGTTAAGGTTGAATTAAGTTCCCTCAGAAGGCAGACAGAAAACATCTTGTTCAACTATGGAAACGGATAATATGCTACTGGTATTGTTTAAGGTTGGTTACTAGATGCTTTATATTAGGACAACTTGCACACTCTGTGCTAATCATTGATCTTCTTTTATTTAGTGTAAAGACAGCTCGTTGGGCTTTCTCAACCAGATAGTTTATGGTTAGCAAATTCTGTGAGCGTTTCATGTCAAGTAGTACGAGCATGATGTTGCTCCTGCCTGGGCAGTCACCAATTCAAAGGATAATTTGTCCCCTTGACCAGATAATAATCTCTGGGACGAATTGAGAGGTTTACTTAATAGTGCCTTCAATTTTTCTTGTTTTCTATCAGTCCTCCCAAAAATAAGTGTGCATAACTTAGAAACTTACGATAATTAAGCGTCTACTTGTCACAGAATGAGATAATGAGTTGGGGGTGGCTGGGGGACACACTATTACATATATAAAATCTCTTACTGAAGTCATTGCAGAGGTTTTTATTACTCCCCAGAGAAGATGATGTACAAAACCATCAGCTCCCATTGATGATTGACATGTTTTCCCACTTCTAACGATGTAAACTAAATGTAGTGGCTTTGCTGCTTCGGAAGTAGCTGATATCCGTTCTTTTCTTAAAATTGGTGTATTGTAATAATTATGAACAGCAAGTTGGGGGCCGAACTGCAAGGGTGAATTTTCCTGAGGTGCCACGAGGAGGTGAGCGAGAAGTCATGGAGTCAAAGATCAGAAGCAGCAACCAGGGATTTGTAGATAGCCCACATAAGATCTATGCAGGAAACCTAAGCTGGGGTCTAACCTCTCAAGGCCTCAGAGAAGCTTTCCAAGACCAGCCAGGATTCTTGAGCGCCAAAGTCGTCTATGATAGGGACAGCGGAAGATCCCGAGGTTTTGGATTTATTAGTTTTGCGTCCGCTGAAGAGGTGGATTCTGCACTTGAGGCCATGAATGGAGTGGTATATCAACGTTAGATTGAGATTGCATGCTTCATGTTTGTCACATCCTTTCTTACGGAATTCATTTGTGTGATTTTGTAGGAGGTGGAAGGCCGGCCTTTACGGTTAAACTTGGCACAACAAAGATCTTTCATATCTCCTCCTCCAGCACCTGAAACAAATTCTGAGTCAGATAGTTAAAGCAGCCTCCTTAGTGTTTTGTGTTATTAGCAGCTAAGAGGGGTGGATGAATTAGTATTGCCATACGCTTGTGAGGGGATGATGTGGAGTGGAGGAGGCAAGCAAAAACTGCCGTAGAGAGAATTGAGTTCAATTTTGTTCCCTGCCAAAGTTCCGAGTCACACTTATATGGCACAGACGGAAGCCAAAGATGCCTAGAGAAGGACATTGTTTAATGAATACTAGTGTTGTACTTTCAGATATCCTTAAATTTTCGTTTTGCGTGATTAGCGGAAGACTACGGGTACAATTTACGACCAGTTCTTTCCCGTCAAATTTCAAGTTCTTCACACACTCGTGATTTTTAAACAGCTATAATGAGAAAATTCGGTGGAAAGATGATCGTATGATATCGAAATAACCATGCGGGAGTGCCGTGATAGACACTTTTATTGATCGACAGGATTCTATGAGAGGACTACTGGTGAAATCTAGTAGATGGTATAGAATAATCAGAGACAGACTCGAGAACAAACAGAGAAATGGCCAATGGCGCAACACTAATCAATTAATGCCCTTTCATGACCCTCATCGTATGGTTGGCAGAAGATGAAAGACGGGGCAAGCTCTGCAGTATACGCTGCCCATGAAACGAGACATGGGTAATGAAACTAAAAATCATAGTCGCATACTGAGAGACCGATAAGGCCATCATATTTGAGCTTCCCACTTTTCGGGAACATTAATTTATCCACTTTTGAGTACGAAGATACGTACAAGGTAAAGAGTACCAAGTGAAGAAGCATTTTTCGACTGCATCTTATTCAAGTTCAGAGCTTAAAAATCCCTCAACATAGAACGTCAACCAAAATGAAGAGAAGCATTAATAGTTGGAACTGGATTCGGCTAATGTTACAAGGTAAAGAGTACCAAGTGCCAGTTGTTTTGGCGTTCTCAATAAAGCACAGCCTCAGACAAATACGATGAAAAAACAAAACTAAAGATAAACCTCTCCAGTAGCTTCTCTAAGCTAAACATGCTGTGATCTTTCAGCAGTATCATGACCAGAAAGAAGTGCGTCTGCTGCAGAGTCAACGTCTTGAGGGAAGAAAATCCTGATTACATCCGATGTCTCAAGCTTCAGATATAAAACAAAAACCATTTTTTGCAGAGAAACGTATAGGGTGCTTCTACACGGGCAGCATACTGGCTTATCAAATGACCTAATTATCACCTTCTAATATTGCTCATATAATTCACGCACAACAAAATTGTTTATGTCTCAAGAAAGTGAAAATCCAGCAAAAGGCATTTTTAGTCCATTGGTTTTGAACGAACATGAGAAATGGCATCAAAATTACCTGCAAGTGTTGTGGTACAATTTCTTGCTCAATTGATCTATGTCAGCAATACCTTTGCAGCCAGCAACCACCTCAAGCACTTGCCTGAGATTATTGATTATTCTGTAGTCAGATGAAATATTAAAGGGAAGAAAGAAAAACTAACTACCGCGAATCTACTCTTTGGTTGGCTAGCACAGCTTGCTGAATGAATCAAGAAAAAAAGATGGCTATATGTCATAACGGCAGTACTTTTCTCACCAAGGACTTAGTAATTTTCTCTCTTCTTAGTAATCTTTCTTTCTTGATTCATTCAGAAAGTTGTGTCAGCCAACCAACGGGTACAATGTGACACTTCTAAGAGCTACATCAGATGCAGAAGTTAACATCCATTACCACATACCGTACCGTGCAGGGTTCATTTCGACCTTTGATGGTGTAGTCTGGATCATGTTTTTCTTTCTTCTTGGACGGCCATGAGGTTTTCACAAAATTAATCCCTGCATGAGTATTTTTTATTTCACAATATGGAGAATCTGTCTCGATCATCATTCGCTCCATCGGTATGCCCTTAACAACATCAAGATTCTCAACTGTCTTCAGTGAGCAACCATTTATGCCTTCAAGATACAAAAAAGAGAAAAGGCAAGGAAAGAAAGAAAAACCATAAAGATTGATTTGATATCACTAACTCCAAATGTTAAAGTATGAAGAAAAAAGCTTAAAGAGCGTAGGAAGTAATCAGAGAAGAGCATTCACCTATAAAAATATTACTGAATGAAAGAAGTTTATCACGCTCTTCTGCACTGCCTGTAAAGGAGTGAGCAACCCCACCACAGAACCTAAACAGATATGTGATTTGAGTACAGAGCACGAGTAAAATAGCTTTGGACTAACACAACAGAAGTGAGTCATAGGAATAATGGCTGAGATTCCAATTAAAAATTAGTTAGCTAGAAGAAAGATGAGAAACAATTTCCCATGTTAAGAAGCATGGGGCCTTAAGACTTTAAACAAGTTACCAACAGTTCCTTGTGTTTACTAAGGCAACTAGTGTTATCGAAGCCTCATACTAATTCAACATTTCTTTAAGAAAAGATGAATATTTTAAAGATGCAACCCAACGTTCATCTTGAATTCTAACATGACTCACTGTGATGGTAAATAATGAGTATTTACAGACCATCTTTGGCAGTTGATTGGTGCAATATACAACAATTACAAATACGCAAATTAATCAGATACAAATGCTTTTGGTTCTAATTTTAGTAGTTAAGAAAATTTACCGCTCCTTATTTCTCTCCAGAATGGTACAAAAGTCCTCAGCAGCTGCTCGCATGTGAAGAAACATTGGAAGCCTCATTGCATAAGCTAGTTCAAACTGCTTCTCAAAATATCTGTTTCGACCAGAACAAAAGACAGACAACTGGAACCATATAATCAGTACGTCATTATACACCTAAACCACGACAATGGATAAAAGCAGCATTTTTCATTGACCCTTAAAACACCTCCCAGACTCATCAAGAATTAAAGGGGAAGAAAGGGGGAAAAGAAAAACTAATCTTTGAGGCAAGCACATACTTCTGTTGAATCTCAGACGGGCAAAAATGAAGCCTGTCATAATCCAGTCCACATTCACCAATTGCCACCACCTTACAAAAATTAAATTGTCGCACTAAGAAAATTGAGGAAGATATATGTACCTAAAGTAATCCTCTCTATGTTCTCCTAAATCCAGCACTTTGATTTACCTTTCCTTTCTCAACCCCCTCTTTAGCCAGTGAGAGAAGAGACTGAAAATGCTTTTTGGGATCCCCACTCTCATCAAATTCCTGAATCAATTATCATGGTATGGCAATCACAAATGTATCCATGCATCCTCATTCTCACACATTCAATAACTTAAGGATGGCATCAAGAAGAGTATCAACACTCACTTTGCATCTTGTTGGGTGCACGCCAACTGTGCAAAAAAGTCTTGCTGCAAGGGAAAATGGATTGCCAAAAACATATGGTATAAGGCACCAAGCGAGAGACAAATAGCAGAGAAAGGAGAAAAATGTAACAAAGGAGAACGTGTCTCACTAACCATCAGTTTCAGCAATAGCAAGAGCTTCTTTTGATTCCTCTAGAGATCCACCAGTAACCTAGGACAGAAAACGTAAGACAACTAAAGAATCATTAGCATGATTAGGCCCGACTACAGAAGGCAAATAACCAACCTTACCAACAAGAAATGAACCTCTCAGTTCTGTTACTCTAATAAAACGGAATTAATTACAAATCAGCAAATTTTACAAGCTCATCCATCCTCTATGATATCAAAAACAAGAGGTTGAACTGCTCCAAAAGTGGAACTTCAAACGACCCAAAGTTCATATCCTCTCAATTTATTGAGCAAGCCAAACTATCAAACAACCTGAGTTAACAATACCATCTATCTAACTACAAGTAGAGTTTCATTTTGCGGGACCGCTGATACTCCTTTCCCAACCCCCAGCAAAAAAATAAAAATAAAAAGACCCTGCTAATGTGCTGCAAACTTATCCTTTGCAACGAGCTAATAATAATAATACCAACCAGAAAAATAGTCCCACGAGACATATCCCTATGCAAAAGATCAAAGTTTTGTTCAGGGATATATACTTACAATAATTCGATCAACACCGGCGCTCCAAGCCCTGCTGAGTACTGCAGAAATATCTGCCACGTGGTATTTCTTGCCGTTGTATATTCCTTTGAACATACCATCTGTAATTGAGATTCATTTATGCATTGAAATTAGATTTACTCAAAAAACTATGTTCCAAAACAAAATGTTTTAGAATGAATTAAGATTTGACATACCAGTGAGATTGACTGCTATATCTGTTCAAGTTAAAATCCCACAAACACACTGTATCATTAAACATGATTAAAATGATTCGGTGCTTTATTCAAGACAAATACAGAAAAGGGTTACTTGCCAATCGTTCGGATAGTCGCCATTTGTGAAAGTTGGAGCCTTTTTGGGCGCCAGTCTGCCTGAGAGTCCGACTGAGATGAACTGGAACAGCAAATGAAATGCTAGTGCCTACTACCTAGTATAGTATGGTAAGAAGCGGCGTGGGAGGGCCTCAAATTTGCGTCAAGCGGTATCTTTCTAGCGGTATCGAAAGATGCGTCAAGCTTCAACCCGCTTTCAGTGCTCTTTAAGAAGCGGCTCCCTACAATCAGGGATTCAGGGGCATCAGCTATGAAGGGTTGAAAAATGAGGGTTCATTACAATTTATTCTCCTGAAACATGCCTGATTCTCACTTTACCCCCTGACTTTTTATTTTCTGTCACTCAACCCCCTGAGAGACAAAACTACTGCTCTATTATCCTTATTTTTTCCTCTCTCATCTTTTTCTATTCAAAATTAGTTTTTTTAAAATTTTATTTTTAAGCAAATCAAAATTTTCTCTAACAAAAAATTAAGGATGTTGATTCTTTAATTTACAATTGTAAATATACTAAATATGTTTTTCTATATAATTAGTTAATTATTAACAAATTTCATCTATTTTCCAATAGAACAATTTAAAAGATTGTATTTTATTTTCTTATAATTAGACAATTCAAAGTCAATTACTAATTTTTTTTATAATCACATATTCATTTGTCAATCATTTAGATTTTTTTCGTTCTTTTTCCCTCTAGTTGATTTTTGATTATTAGGGTTTTTTGCCTTTTAAAAAAATCAATTATTGATGTATTCCCCAATAAACATACTCCTTTAATGAGAAACTTTACCACCATCAATTAGAGTGGTTAAAATTAAACCACATGTTAAATTTCAATGGAAAAATGAAGTAAATTATCTTAAAATAAAAAATAAAAACTTAGTATGGTAGGAGGATATTTTTGTCTCTCAAGGAGTTAAGTGACATCCTAAAAAAAAGGTAAATCAAGAATTGAGGTAAACCTTAAGTGATAATTGTAATTAACCCCAAAATAATTAACTTTGTCAATAGTTTGACTTTTGTAACTAGCTTAGAACTGAGTTTGATATCAATACAGTTGAGCTCCCATCAACTTTTATTAAACCAATATAGAGTTTGCGTTGCACGTAGGAATATCTGATATGAGTTGTTGGAGTTTAATGTTTTTCAATACCAGATTTATACTTAGAAAACTGATTAAACGCCATATATTGGTATGAGCATTTTTGGATGATGTGCCAACTGCCAAATGAATCTCCAAACTTTAGCAGCTGTTTGATAAAACTAAAAGTCCCAAGTCTAAATTTTGAAGTTTTGAAATTTGAGTGTGGAAAATATTGAGCTGGTGAAGTAATAATTAATATCTTTTTGATAACTAATTAAATTTAGCTACCGAATTTAAATATCAAGCAAAATAATAAATTTTTTAAAATATGTCTTTGCTTGTGTATATGGGATAGTATTGTTGTGTGTGAGAGAAAGAGAAAGAGAAATATGTGTTATGATAAAAAAAGTCTATATTTATGCATTATATCCAAAACCCATCTTAACTGACAGGTATATTAATCAAATGACTATGAGGTTTCAAGTATGTAATAGAGAAAATGTATCTATACGTAATCTCCAAATATCCAATTTAATTGATAGGAATACTTGTCAAATGACTATGGCTATGAGGTCCCATGTATGTAGCAGAGAAAATGTATTTAGGGATAATTTCAGAAATCTCCCCTGAGATTTTTGATAATTTTACTGAACTCTCATGAAGTTTAAAAAATTGCACCTACCTTGCTTGATTTGATAGTTTTAGTAACAAAACCTTAAAATAATGTTGATTTGGTCAAATTTTTAAATGAATACCCAAAAATGCCCCTTTGTAATGAGTTTTAATTTACTTCTCTATACAATTATAAGATTATCTATAATAATTATAAAGAAAATGTGCCAAATTCTTTATGTCAATATCTACTATTTGATAAACAACTATAGTAATAATTTTATCACTATGATAGGGGACTTTTGATTATCATAATAAATAATAATCAATACTTTTATTATTGATTTAGATTTATAAGATATAAAAGAAAATGTTGAAATAATTCATTTAGAATTTATGAATTTTTTGAATAATGGGATTATCATAATTTAGTAGTGATTTTGGACCTTTTTTTATTATTGTTAATTTTAATACCAAAAAAATAGAAAACAAAGATCAGAAAAAATATTGGATTGCATATAAAGTTAACTCATAAAAAAAAAATTTTCAACATTTGATTACAATAGAAACTAGAGGTCATAGTGGTAGTTCTATAGTTTTATTGGCAAAAAATAAAAAAAAAAGGAATAAGAAGGAAAAAGAATGAAAAAATAATTTTAAAAGTCATTCTAAGTATAAGCATGCAAACACAAGGGAATTGCATTAAAATATTTAAGGGCAACATTGTCATTTCAAATGATAAGGGAGGTATGTGTAATTTTGAAAATTTCGAGAGAGCTGAATGAAATTGTTAAAAACCTCAAGTTCTAGAAACGTCCCTAAGGTTTTTGACAATTTCGCTAGCCTCCCTGAATTTTGTAAAATTACAGAAACCTCCCTGGAGGTTAAGGTTTTGATAACAAAATTAGTACAATTAAAAAAAGTAGCATTAAAAAAGTAGTTTAAGGAGAGGGATAAAACATTTATTCTATAAATACGCCTTATGCATGTATATAAGTAGTATTAGTAAAAGAATAAAAATAATTAAAAGTTAGAAACAATTAATACACACATTTAACCATTCAAAAAATTCATATTTAATAAATTAGACAATACAAATAAGCAACAAACTACACTAATGATTACACCATTCAGCAAAACAGACTAGTCAGCTCTTTTAATATGATGTTCGCTATGATTCTCATAATTTTGAACAGAAATATTTTCAAATTTTGTACTTCTTTTTTGTATCGTAGTAAAATTATGCATCATGGTAATTTCAAGTTGATTTTGGAAAACATGGATACAGCTGCATCTTGATCTTGTATAGTATGTCAAAATGGTTCCTTCGGATTATCTGTATACTACTTTTCCTCCATAAGAGGATGATACCCGAACATAAATTCTCAAATCACAAAATTTAACCTTCCGTTGTACCCCATTCAAAAGCAACGGCACAACAATGTAAACATAATCCCGGAACATAACTACCCAACAGCAAAACATGATCTCGTGATTGTCCCTACCGATTAGTTTGGAATCTAAGGTAATCAGCCGTAAAGTTGAACCTATACTTCTGTGTAAACAATTGGTGAAGTTATATTTTACTAATGGGAAGCTCTTATCACCAGAATAATACCTTTTTCCTATTGACCTTGTGGCTTAATTTTGCGCGTTACATGACGAAATATCTACTTTTCTGTTCTACCCAAGAAACAAACCACAAGATACCAACATCCAACTTTTGAAATTTTGAC
Source organism: Coffea eugenioides (assembly GCF_003713205.1). NCBI lineage: Eukaryota > Viridiplantae > Streptophyta > Magnoliopsida > Gentianales > Rubiaceae > Coffea > Coffea eugenioides. The sequence continues at coordinate 971,201 of NC_040040.1, read as the reverse complement.
CTGTTTCATCTGCTATATTAACGGGGCAAAATGATTATATCCACAACCAGGACTCTTGATCAGGTATATACAGTCGGTATCTGTCGCCCCGTTTGACAAGCGAGTTCTTTGGGTGTTTATCTAAAGCTGTACAATTCCATGACATCAGGGTCAGTTCTTTCTTTGAAGTTTCGCCCTTTGAAGCTTAACTACTAATTATGCTTAGCGATTAAGAAGTAAAGCTCTTTTTAGAGTGGCACAACGCGTTCCGAACTACTTCCAGTTCTAGAATAAACTTTACAAAATCCGTGTCTGGTACCGGTAGTGTGGTAGTGCCTAAATCTCCCTCAATTCTGCCTTTCCTGGTGAATACTAAAAGCTTTGACCAATTCTTATTTTTTAAGATGACATTAAGGACTTTTTTTTTTTTTTTTTTTAAAAAAAGGGGTGGCATTAAGGACTAGTTTGAAGTTGTACGTACAAAAAAAAAAATTATTTGTGTGACCATTTCTCCAATTATCCCTTCCCACTTTCCATTCTATTTCGTCATTCCCTATCAGCCGTCTTCCAAAGAAGAATAAGGAAAAAAAAAATCCCAAAACATAAGCATCAGTTGACTTTTCCCTCTCTTCTTTCTCCATGAACTAGAGTAGTTCAACGCGAAAACAAAAGTGGCCCAATTTGACAAGTCTCTTCTTTTCTTATTACCTTTCTCCGGTGCAGACTGCAGGCGGGCAGCCTTTCAAGAATAAAGCTCCCCGCTATCTCCCTTCTCAAAAACTCTCCTTCCTCTCCTCTTTTTGTCTTCGATTTTCAGTTCCAACGTTTTCCATCCAAAAGATAATCATAAGTTCCCATAAACTTTTTCCCTTGCTTTAAAGTTTCATCCATTTTTATCAGCTTGTCCGGCACCACTACATAAAGATCAGGGCCAGGGCCCCATACGCTCGCTCACCTACCCCTGTCAAGTCGCCACCGGATCCCCCCATTGCTTCATCATTAAAGGGTTAAACTACTAAAAAAAAGTTAGCCAATATGAACGATCTTTTCTCCGGATCATTCTCGCGGTTTCGCAGCCAGGATCAGTCCCCGGATTCCCACAGCATCGAAATGACCAACAACACGGGCGGAGTCAACCTGGACAAGTTTTTCGAAGATGTCGAAGCAATCAAGGATGAGTTGAGGGATCTGGAGACCCTCCACAGCCAGCTTCACAGCTCCAACGAACAGAGCAAGACCCTCCACAACGCCAAAGCCGTTAAGGAACTCCGAACCAAGATGGACAACGACGTTTCTTTATCCTTAAAGAAGGCCAAGTTCATCAAGGTACGGTTGGAGGCCTTGGACAGGTCCAACGCCGCCAACCGTAGCATCCCGGGCTGCGGCCCCGGGAGCTCCTCGGATCGCACGAGGACCTCAGTTGTCAACGGCCTGAGGAAAAAGCTTCAGGATCAAATGAACCAGTTCAGCGACTTGCGGCAGAAGATGGCCGGGGAGTACAGGGAAACTGTCCAGAGGAGGTATTACACGGTGACTGGGGAGAACCCTGACGAAGCTGTTTTGGATTCGTTAATCTCAACGGGGCAGAGTGAGACATTCTTGCAGAAGGCAATACAGCAGCAGGGGAGGGGTCAGGTGATGGACACCATCATGGAAATTCAGGAGAGGCACGATGCAGTGAAGGAGATTGAGAAGAATTTGAAAGAGTTGCATCAGGTGTTTCTGGACATGGCTGTTTTGGTGGAGACTCAGGGGGAGCAACTTGATGATATTGAGAGTCAGGTTCAAAGGGCCAGTTCTTTTGTTAGAGGCGGAACACAGCAGCTGCAGGTGGCTAGGAAGCATCAGAAGAATACCAGAAAGTGGACTTGTTTTGGGATCATCCTCCTGCTCATCATCATCCTCATCGTTGTGCTTTCCATCCGGCCATGGAAGTAACGAGAAGAAGCAGTCAAAAAGTTCTTGTTTTTTTAATCCTCCTTGCCATTATTTCTATGGTCAGAGCCATTATTTATATGTTACCGATCCATTTGCTTCTTGTTTATTTCAGATTCAAAGTTCTTTTATGTTAGTGTTCTTTTTCCTTCTTTCTGGGGCGTCTTGGTCCTCTTGGATATGTTTAATTCTTTTGAAAGAGTCTAAATTAGGTGAAGTCTTACCATATCTGCTGACGCGGGTTGTAATTAGAGGGAGGTGGATGTAGTTTTGTCTTTGGTGCTGTTTTCCTGGACTCGTAAATGTTTTTGATACTTTTATACTGATTCTGAATTCAGAACTACATTTTCTCTAACCTTTCTTCAGAGGCATCCGCCACAGGACCATTGCATCATCGTCTACGTAGCATGCTGTATCAGCTCTAACCATAACATCGAATCGCGCGCTTTGTTTCTGTTCAACAATTATCATACCTACGTACTACCATCTGCAACCGGATTTAAATTTAATTGACTGCTATCAACAAAATTAGTCCTTCAAATCAGAACCAAATTTTCCTTAGTTTTGAAAATGTGTTTGGCTTTTTGTACAAAAAACAATAAAATAAAATGTTTACCTGTCACCAAAAAGGCCAAAAAAGGGAGGAAAAATAACATCAATTTCCTGTAAAAGAATTTCATATAAATACAGGGAATTATTGTCGTGTGGTTGGTTACCTATAACTAACAAAATGAAATTCCCGCTCTGAAACACAATTCACAGATTATGAAGATTCCACCGCCTACCGTTTGCTCGGTGGGCAAATTGTTTTCGTCTCTGTTGTACCCCTATGTAGTTACACAACGCAATGAATTTATGTTTTACAAAGGTATGGAAAACTCTCATACTATGTTTCTGTGGGAACTCGCCGCAAAAGGCTCAATCCTGCTGCAACACTGTTACATGGTATGGATGACCTTGGCATGTCCCGGATGACAGTCTCAAACCAGGCCCTTTATCTTCTACACCAGAGCTTAAAAGACTCCAGTGCAGAGAGTAGTTTGATACATCATATGTCCCAGGAGAGAAGACACAAATGTGGAGAGCCATTTCAGCAGAAGACAGTGGCTCGAGTGTGACTCGAGTGGAACTTGTACCAGACCAAATGAAAGGAGGAACGGGTAATGGTGAGAGCAACTTCCCAGCATGACTTCCAGTGACATCAGATGTAAATTTAATGTCGTTAAGCACAGATATATCACGCCATCCTGCTTCATTTACAGAAGAAACAGAAGCACCAGTACTCGATGAATTGATATTGGGAGCTGAGTCAAATGTGCTGATGTGAACAGATGTAGTGACGTTGGAGGAATTGTGGATAATCATTTTCAATTTTATCTCGCAAAAATCAACAGCAAAATTATGTGTCACAGTTCCAGGGCCTTCTATTAGCCACCATATAGGACTTGAGCTTGCAACACTGTATGAGTGAACACAGACGATTAGGAGAATACAAATCATTTTAATCGCATGAAATAGGCGCTTGTAAAATCAACAATGGCAAATAGCTTAACAATAACATGGATGCTTAAGAACTAATTGTTGACAATGACATAATCTTTATTAAAGGAACTTGCCTGCAATCACATGCATGATGAGAGAAAAGATTAATTGCAGATTTGTCATCTCTGCGAGAACGGGATATCAATATGAAGTCAACCTTAGTTTGGTGATCCTGATTTGCACATTGGAAAAAATGTCAGCAGAATAATACGAGGGCAAGGAAGTAGATTGCAATTTCATTTATTAACCTAAACTCGATAAGAAATGCTAGGACCCTGACACTGGAATGACAACAATTTTGATAAAGCAAGGTTAGAGCCGGTGAGAAAAGTGCTACACATTATAATTACTTCATGTAACAATTTGCAGTTAAACTAGGCAACAGTCAACTACTCAAACTTGCAACAATGAAAACTAACAACAGCATGTAACAACAGAAGCAACTGGAATTTTTGGTTGTTGAAAGATAAGAGAATGCAATTGTACACCAAACCAGGGAGGATTATATTGGAGGTAACACATCACCCTACGAGGGCAGGATCGTATGACATTGATTTGCTAGGGGATAATGAGGATGAGAATCGGTTGTGATTCAAGGAGGAGCTTTGTCAGAAGAACTAGAGCCAAGGGAGCTAAAATTTCATGCCAGAAGGCCTGAGAGCACGAAGGAGTGAACAAGGAATGGGAAGGCAAGTTTTATCCAACAAGGCACGCTAAGATTTGCCACTCACACGTGACATGCATTTGTCTTCAACTAGCACAAAACTAAGATTACATCATACAAACAATTTACAAGTGAAGACAAGACACAAAAATCAAGTTTAATAAAAGAGAAGCAAAAGTTCCAAAATTATCATAAGATGTGACAACAACCATATTTAGAAAAAGTCAAAACAAGGTAATTTTCAGTAAAGTGGTATAATACTATTGCACTTAATGCTTGCTTCTTTAGTAGACTAAGCTCCAGCAAATCTGAATTTTACCAAAATACTCTTGGCAGTGAAGTTATAGAATGGCTACGCAAAAGCAACCCAAGTACGTATGACTCAAAAGTTCACCCAATTAAAAAAAAAAAGGATGAAGAAGAAGAAGAGAGGAAATCCAGTACACTACGGTGCAATGGCGTCACACAGTTTGCAGGACAAAGTAAAAATGCAGGAAGATGCTCCCATGAAGTATCAAGCTACACAGGGAAAATGCTAACCTGCTCTAAAGTTCCTTGGTGCACCCTCTCGTAATGGTGAAAATCGACTAAAGGTGACCTTAATGTATCAAAAAGCGCTTCTCCATTTCCATGGACCAATTTAATATCTGCCTTCTCCAAAGGGACAAGAGAAGAGGGATCATCTTCAGCATTTACCCACTTCCTGCAATTCTGAACTTAAAGTACTTCAATATTACATAACAGGAGGCAATGTATAACAAAATAAACAAAAATAAGATGATAGAGGAAAGTAAATCAATCTAAGAAAGCAATCTCAAATGTTAACCAGATTTAAATGAATGAGGACAGCGTCCAAGATGCAGCCTGTTTGTCACAATACAAATTACTTGAATTTGATAAGGCATATCAGAGCACAAGACACGCTTGCAAATCAAAGCATTAAAAAGACTAGCGAAGGACATATAAATGGGGTGGCTACATTAAGAAGAAATTAAAAATCCTTTTGAAGAATTAAAAGAAAAGACAAAAAAACTCAACTCAATAAATTGGAACAGATTTGTCCCAGTAACTCCCTACGTGCGCACATTTAACTTGTCACCAACCTTAAGCTTGAAAAAACATGATAACGCTTGACCAGCCACTAGAAAATCAGAAGGAAAAACAGTATCCATTGGTTGAAGCAATGAAATTTCCCATTCATTTCCAACAGAAGAAAGTTGGTGAAACTGGAAACTTTCAGAACTCGTCCTGTTGATTACATCCATCCGCACGAGAAACTCTTGTGATCTTGATGGACATGGGCTGATATGGAAGGATACATCCAATGAAGGCAGTATCTATATTTGTGCCCACAAAAAAGCATTAAAATAGGATAGCTTGAATCATAATGCAGTTCAGTGTAACAAAAAAACTAATGTCCAACTGGGCATTTTCATTGATTAATCAAAATAGACAAGGATATTAACCCTACCTCTAAATGAAAATGCATACGTAGAACGCGATAATGCATGGTACTTGAAGCATCTCCAACCTCATAGTATATTGATATGTACAATGAAAGGTTTCCAGGGGCAGCAGCCCGAAGATACAGAGGCCACCGTAATGGATCATCACCACAAACTACCAAGTCCTAGAACACAGAATTCAAGACCACAAAATTAATAAACAAATTCCCTTATATCAAGTTGAAATCCAACAAGAAGTGATACTTCACAATACCTCAGGAAATGAATACAGACTCCGCGAAGCTTTACAAGTCTTTCTAGGTACATGACCATCTCCAGAGCTTCCCCTTTTCTCCAGGCAAGAAGGAAATTCCATCTGCATAACCTCTTGATCTCCAACCTTAAGAAATCTTGGTTGACTAACTTTCATCTTCAAATTCTGCGAAGGTTTTGCATGATGGTAAAAGAAAAAGAGTATCAGTTCATCCTTTCAATCATATAGGAGATTCCTCAACATATATCATTGCTAATTGTGACTTACATACCCACTACAATTTTTAACTTCTTTTACAGAAACAATTACCAAAACACCAACATACACATTCGCGAGAAACTTAAAAAGCCTGAGAACATAAAGATTACATATTTCTATGCATAATTAAAAGCAAAAAAAAAAAAAGTATTACTCCTCTCATAACATTTTCCATGTTCTCTTTGCCCGAGCACGTAGGCTTAGAGATGTACACTGAGCACGTTGATATTTTGCTTGTGTGTGTCTGCGTGTGAAAAGCATTCTTTTGTTGGTCCAATGATTTTAAAATTTTGGTATTTCTAAAGGCATTAACAAACATTACAAGATGAAACTTGGTAACTAATCACTTTAAATTCTTGAAAGAACCTAAAAGGATATCCCAAAACAGTAACATGAGTAATTAATTCCTAAAATGCCTTCACAATTTTACTAAGTTGACTTACAAGCATGTAAAATGGATCTCCATCCAGAGCCATGGTGCATGTTACTGACACTATCCGTGAATTTACATTCATGGGCCACAATTGCCATGAACATAAGTGTCTTTTTTGTCATCTATGTATCAGTTTAAATGTTTACAGGCTCATAGTCATTAATTCTGGAAAATTCCTGCTAGATAGTATCATTCTGATTGCCTAATCAGCATCTTACTCCAAGACACATAATCGATACGGACTCTGCCCTCACTTTAGCCTCAACCAAACAATGACTACCACTAGTTCAAGCGGTATATAGCTTTGCCTTTGACAGACTAACCCTAGACAAGTGAAGTCTTTACCTTTTCCTCAGTGGAACAATATCTATCTGATGGACCAGAGTACTTACTTTTCTCCTATAGCACAAAGAGTCATGTACTTGTTTGATTGTTATATTAACCTACCTTCAAAGGAGTGTTTGATGGATTCTTTAACTCCAGAGACAGACGTCGCATATCTCCAACATAAACTGTTTCAGGTAGGTGATGAATGACACCTTCAAGCTTGGGAAGACTCTGGACAGTGAGGAAACAAAAGCAGAAACACAAATGATTGTTTCATAAGAAGTATATGTGATGCCAAACAAATAAAATAATGGTCCCTGGACTTAGGTTGAATATGACATCTGCACAAGAAGAGAGAGAAAAGACCTTGATCACTAAAAACTTAAGATAACTGCCCGAAGACTTCTTAGATCTCCTCCTCCCTCTGGCAAATTTCTTTTTCAGTAAATCAGAACCAAATTTACAAAATCCAGAAACTGATCCGGAGAGCTTCCACCTCACGCCAACTATTTCAAGAATGCCTTCAGTGTTGGGAATAACACTTAATTGCGCCTGAAAAATTTTAAAAAGTAGATTCTTAAATGTAGTGAAAAGAAAAAAACAATTTAGCTTTCAAAGACTTATAGACTGGGTAGAATGTTTGTAGGAAATGAAGCTTCACGATGTTGCATTCTGGATGGACTATGAGCAATAAACATATGAAAACTAAATCAACAACAGAACACAAAAGGCACAAAGAAATTTAATTCCGCTACATGTTAAGTATGCAAAAGACAAAATTGGCGTACAGTCCCTTGAAACTATGAAACATATTATGCGTTCTATTTCCCCATAATATAGTTTAAATTTTTCGCTTATTCCTTTTAAAATTAAAATTTCGCCCCCCCTTAATTTTATGGAGTATGAAGATTTCCCCCCAAAATTACATCTGTACAGCTTTACATCCTCAAGACCCTGGAGTCCTGATTCTCACGTCCACTAGTGATTTTGCTGCTCGCATAACAAAATAGGCTTCATAACTTCACATCATGCACATGACCAAGCCCAGGACCTATAACTATGCAAAACAAGAAAGTGGTAAGCTAAAGTTACATGGTATAGAGCCTCTTTTTTCCAGGATTCTAACAAGCAAAACCATGGAGGGGTCCAAACACCATTTCTTTCTGTCTCACACAGCAGCCTAAAAATGTAACCTCAGACTTTGTCTTCTGGGCCCAAGCTCACATTCTTATTAGCTTTTTATTTTCTCCTTCATTTCATCATACCATGTTATCTATAAGTCCACGTTTGACCTTTTGAAAACAGCTTACAATAAAAAAATTAATTCAGTAAAGTACGCCTACTTGCTATGGGGAGTTAACTACTCTTTGTGGGTTGCTTTTACTATTGTTGCATGTAATTCAAAAATACCAGCCCATAGTTACCTGGAGAGGTTGAAAAATAAGAGGTTGAACAGGAATTTACTGACCACTGAACTAGCACCTCCGTTAAGGCTTATGAACAGGAATTTGTTGACCACTGCTTTTAAAGGATATTATTGGAAAACCAATAGCACTGAAATACTACACATTGAGATTGTGAAGCACACTGAGCATATATTCTAAGAAACAGAGCATCTTCTGGTTGAATTGCAAGAACAGCTTGCACATCCCAAGTCTTTACTGTCTTGAAATAATTTAAAAGGGAATTGATGAAACTCAATGGTTGAGAAACCAGACACTACAACCAGCAAGAACATATACTCCTTCAAACAGCAAAGCAACTTCCATCACATGCATATTTATTAAGACTTAATCTTATATACATTGACAGTGTATACATTATCACAGTTGGATGCGTGACGCATGCAAAATTTGGATTTCAAATTCAAATTAGTTGCCAACCATCCAACAGTAATAGCTTATACAATATCAGTGTACAGAAGATTAATCCATTTATTAACTGATTAAACAATGGGTTAAGGAAGGTACAGACACAATTAGCTATTGGAAGCAAGCACAGCTGATTGACTACAGGTCTGCACTTCCAATATATTCCTTTTTTTCACAATAATCTGATACAAAAGACCAAGATTGCCTATGAGCAGCTACTAAAAAATGTCCAACTCACCACTATTGTTTCACCAGCACCTAGCTGTAGATCAATCTCAGAGGACAGCAATGAAGATGCCTCAGCACTACACTTCCTGATTGAAAAAATTTCTCAATAATCAAAGAAGTGACATAAATAGAGAAGAACAAAGGGTAAAGTACGCCAGAGGCCACCAAATTTTTTGAAAGTTTCATTGTAACAACTCAACTATTTTTTGTACCAAATAGCCCACTAAACTTTTCAAAAATCTCATTTTACACACTGAACCATTTTTTGTAGCAAATAGCCCATTAAACTTTTCGAATGTTTCATTTTACTCACTCAATTATTTTTTGTACCAAATAACCCATTAAGCTATTTTATCTTGACCATTCTGTTAAATTCTACCATTGACATAGATGAAAGTTTTGCATGTGAGCCTGATTTTTTTTGAATGGACAATTTTATCATGTCGTACCCAAATCCATCTAGTCCAATCGATTAATTTATTTTATCACTTAGAAAAACACTAAATCCCAAAATACAATCTCGATCCTCATAGAAACAGATTTGGCGCTATCCCAAAAATGGAATTTGGGAGCTTCTTTTGAAGCTATAAAATATTTTAATGGATTTGAACAATTGAATTTTGGGTGTGAAATGACAAAATTATCCAATCAAAACGGGGTAATATGACAAACTTTTGTCATTTTTAACTGTAGAATTTAACAAAATCGTCAAAATGAATCACTTTAAAGAGTTTAGTAGGCTATTTGGTTAAAAAAAAGTTTTAAGTGGGGAAAATGATATTGTTGTAAAGTTTAGTGAACTATTTATTACAAAAAACATGTAAAACGAGACATTAGAAAAGTTTGGTAGGCTATTGGATGCAAAAAGTAGTCGAATGGGTAAAATTAGACTTTTGAATAGTTTAGTGACCTTTTGACGGGCCTTACCCAAGAACAAAATGTGCAGATATGTACTTGCAAAATAAAACAAAAAAATAGAAAGGCCATCCAAGTTTCACATACATACCCATTGATGGCAAGCTTTCTCAATTGGTCATTATCAATTGAACTATTCAAATCTGCAAAGTCAAAAAATTGCTAATTGTCATGTTCTACCCCGGGGAAAAAAAGAGGGATAACAAATAATTAAGAGGACCAATTAGAATTTTTCCATCTCAAATTTAATGCACGCAAACTGGAGGAAAATGATAAATTAGTTCAAATGCAGATAAGCTTAAAAAAACACTATTGGCTGACAATTTCAGCAGAAAAAAGTATATCAAAGATCAGCACATATAGATATAATTATAAGTAAACATTAAAGTCCCTTACCAGAATTCGTTTCGTTGGATCTTGAGGAATGCTCACATATGAGTGAGACACTAGAGATTGAAATAGGAATTTTAAGTGGGTTTTTCAATTCAACATCTACTCTAATAACCTCTGCAAAAGAACGAAGCAACACAAGGGAGATGAGCATTTGAAAAAAGCACCAATGACGCAGATAAAAAGTTACATGCAAGACTGCAAGTTCCAATCCTGCAGAGTCTGCAGCAAATACTTTTTGACTGAAAGATTGTTCCCCAGAAAGTAAAATAGTTTGCCAAATATACAGTTTTAGTTTTGTCAGAAACAGGATTTAGCAATAGAGATAAATTACCTATATGAACATGGATCATGAAAAATTCCAGCTACAAAATTGAAAAGAGAAAACTAATTATCAACCCAGATTTAATACAGGATCAGCACCTCATTTACTACCCAAGGTTTTATTGCCTCAATTTGGACATGCCTTTCTATCTTTAATCAAATAATCTAGTAACGCAGGTGCTTCATTTTAGCAACGTTGCGGTTAAATTTGATTACCATGAATTCCATACAGAATTTATTGGCATTGAGGAAGTATTGCCTCAATTTGAAAAGAGTAATCAAAGAAACATCCCCAACCTTTGAACAGTAAGATCACAGTATCACTAACTCATACCTCCAGCAACACAGACATTTGAATCTTTATATTTCTGAGGGAAGTTCTTGCCATGTGATTCCAACCAGTTATTTCTCATAGAAGACAATGACGGAATCATATCCTCTTCAAAAGATAGCCAGATACCTTCTTTAACACTTGTCTGGAAATCATGAAATGAACAATATCAATCTGAAGCCAAGGTTCCTTACATTTTCAAAAATTCTAGTAGGGTATAAGGAGGTGTCAAAGTATGAAAAGGACAAACACTCCTCCCTTGGCCTTCACCTAACTCTCCCCCTCAACCCCATATAGAATAAAATCTACATAAAAAAAATTATGCTAGCTGGCTCCTGACTAAACACTCTCTTTGTTCCTAAATGAGCTTCTTAGTTTAACCCAGTTCAGGTAGTAAGAGACAGTTCAAGTCATTATAACAGCTCAAAGAGATAGCAACATGTGGGAGACCAACATAGTGGGTAAGAAAATCTACGGAGTTAGTCTGGAAGTTGTAGAATCATTATATATTTCAGCTTAAGATTAAAGAGAAGGAAAAACTTATTAGAATACTATGTCCATTTAAGAAAGTTGGCAGATTTTGGGAAAGACCAACATGAAATTAAGATATAACCTAAGATAAAAGATGGAGAAAGGAGTCTAATGAACAACCAAATGCTAAAATAGTAAATAAAAGAGAAAAACTTTACTACCCAATACTTATGATTGCACAACAAACTCCATCAACAATAGGGCATTGAACTTTGGACTAGGCTTTGAAGATGAGAAGCAATTGAGTTCCTGTAGTTCAAACGCTACAATTTAAAAAGCCTTAAATGTGACCTATCTAAAAATGAGCTTCTGATACATATCCTGAAACAAGGACCAAGTTAAGATATCAAAATGAAGTATGCCCAGGCGTGATTTTCTAGCTCAGCTTCACTGTGTACAAGTATTAGTTGGGATGTTCCCTGCTCTAGAGCAATCAAAGTAATCAAACCTTCCATCAAATGAACCTATTCAACTTACATGCTAGTCTATAAAAACTACGAAATTGGGCAAACTTCAAAGAAATTACCCCACTTGTAGTCTGTCACACAAACATATCACCCTAGTCAACAGGATATACCACAATGAGAAATATAAACTAGAACTCCTTATCCTAATTGATAAAAGATCTTTTTTAACTTGACATCATACTTTCCATATTATAATGTTAGTAATTTTTCACACTTGGCTGAAGCATTCATCCTCGTAGCTTTAGTATAAACTGCTCTACTATGAACAATAAGGGCAGCACGTCCAAAATTCAACAACCAAAAAAACCACAAACTTGGGCAACTTATAGAAGCAACAAAATCATAATCAAGCAAACAAAAAACAAATCTGACAACAATCTAGAAACCACCTTCCAGAGTACAAAAGGAAAAGAAGCTAACTTACTGCTGCCTCTGATGCATAAGTTCGATGGTCTTCAACGACAACTTTAATGGAATTGACATTGATAACAGGCAACTGAAGTTTCAAAACATCAAATGTTTTCCCTGTATTCTACATTGACCAAGAAAAACCAAGGAAAAGATGGAAATCAATGGGGCAACAACTTTTGCACATTGAATAAACAGAGGGACACTAAGCAATTAACCATCTGAAAATAGTACAACATACACTATACCATCAATATGTAATCCGCCAAATACAATGAAATATCCAATTCCATGCTTCCAGTTAATTCCTCTCACATCACCCAACCACCCCAACCACAAAAAAGGGAGTCAAGGAAGTTAAAGCAAAAAAAAAAAAAAAAGGAGTTTATTGAGGCATAAGAAACCGGCCTGATGGAACACCTTATTTCTGTCTCAGTTCGCACTGTTAACAAAGAAGTAGGTGTAACAATCAGTACAAAACATTGAGTAGAAGAAGTCTCTTTATATCTCGAATTGACAAATAAATTGAAAAAAAAAAACATATTCCCTCATCTCCAGGAAGGCATGACTTTATAGTTTATACCATTTAGAGTTGGCCTAAATAGAAGCCATCTTTTATCCATTCTCCTCTATGTTGGACCAAATTTTTCTTGAACTGCGCAGCAATATCTCTGTCTTTAAAGGACCTTCAGTAATACCTTCCCCTCTCCACTATGTATAGAGCCTAATCAAAGCTTTACGCTTGCTTTCTTTATTTCACAAAATATCCAAATATCCAACAATATGATCAGTTCTTGAAGATAGTTATCTTTTTCCAGTAATTCTAATAGTATCTACAATCAAAAGTGAGCATCAAATAGCTCTTGGAGTCCTATAATTCTGCTGCCAATAGTAGGAGAAAGTTGCCCCTACTTTGATCTTACATCATATTTTGAGATTTTAGCAACATATAATCGTTTCATCTATTGTTATTGCATCTTTCATTATCTCTCTTGTACAGCAGATAGAATCTGCTTTATGAAGCATTCTAATGGAGACTGGTGATTCAAACACAACCCTTCTCTTTCATATGAACCAAACACAAAATTTTGAGTTTGCCAACCCAATTTAGACATACCTCTATGTAGGGTCCACTTTCAACCCAAAGAAGACTGATCTCAAAAATAGATTACTGACTGTACATAACTGTCTTTTTATTGTCCCGCAGCATAAAATTACTGCTTTTTAAACGTCATATTCCACTTATACAACTCAAGGCTCCCACTGTTCTCGGTCCTAGCTTTCTTGGCTGCACTTTTATTGCTGATTTGACTTTCTTCCATCCTAATTCAATTCCTTTTGCTGATTTAACTGCCTTCCTCCAGGTTTCAAGTCCTTCACTACTTCTGGTCCAACTCCTCCTTTAGCTTTACCTTCAATCTCCATTTCATTACTCTACAAAGATTTTTGTTTAAATGAGTCCACACCATCTAGGTCAACTATCTTTTAATTTGCTCTTGCACAGCAGACTAGGAAAACACTAACATGAGAAAACCTAAAGCATCCCAGATAATGCATATGACCAAAAAAAAAAAAAAAATTCAACCGTGCAAATGATTATTAAGGATAATACCGATCTAACATATGCAGCATAGTCTGAAGGGAAAATTTTCTTCTTCTTCCATTTTTTTTTTTGGTGATTAGAAACATTGTACAGTTGTGAAGCAGAAGTGAGACCTGAACTACTTGAAAGAAATCCCTCAAGAATAACTCTTGCGTTGACTTTGACTGATGACCACAGGCCAAAATTTCAAGCATGTGCTCCATCGCCACATCGAACATCCCAAGAAATGCGTACCACCTGGGTTTAAGTATGACAATTAACAACTCATTTTAATTTACATAATAACTTAGATTCAGGGGCTCTTTGAAGCTTACTTTCCAATATGGAAGTGCACTTGATCCTTGATGTGGTTCCATGCGGTTCCTTTAAAAACAGAAAGAGCACTTCTGTATGTTCGAATTGCATGCTTTATCTGATAGAGGAAAAGTAGAACCACTGAAATCATTACAGTTTATTTGCATAGGTAAACTGCATTATCAGAATAGAGAAGTTACCTGATCACATTTCTTGTAAAGATCACCTGCTAGAATGAGATGGAATCCATACTTTCGCAACAGCGGTGGTGTAGAGAACATATAACAATAAGATGCTTGCTCAAGCATTACCGCAGAGTGTAGAGGCTCCTGACAAAGACAACATTTTCAGATCAGAATATGCAGGCCCCATCAGTTTTCTTACTGAAAACCAGAGCAATTACCTCACCAGAGATTCGGAAGTAAACGCTGGCAGCATCTTTTTGCTGATCTCTTGCTTTCAACATTTCCACCCACCAAAGACCACAGCGTGTGGCATTTCGCTGACCAGATGACCCCAATTTCTGCACATACAATGATGTAGGTTTAAGAATAATCCATACCAAAGCCAACAACAGTATCCTGAGTAATTACAGTTCAGTATTTATCCAGCCCATGTACCCACAAGAATAACTGTTTTCCCTCTTCTAAGCCATAATGTCTGTCCAAATATATGCCCCAAACATGGATATCACTTAAAAAGTTATTGGATAAACATTTCATTTAATACCTACTACCACTAAAAAATAAATTAAACCATAAAATATTTCAACTAAAGACAGATATACAATGGCTCTCCGCATTGTCATCTTATCATTATTAGGGCAAAAAAATCAAAATTAAATTATACAAAGTGCAATAAAAAGTGACTCGCCATCGATCTTCCATAAAGTTGGATCAGAGCTTTTGCCCTGCAGACTAGTAGTTCTAGATTGTTTCATCAATTAGAACAACCATTTATTTTAACCACAAATGGACTCGTATATCCTGGAAGGTATACTAATTGACATCAAATAGTATGACAGATTCACCAACAATGAATAAACAGAAGAAAACCCCAAATTTATGGATAATGAAGGTTGCAATAGCAGAGTGGAAATAATCAATTAGTTCATTGGATGTAATTGTACACTGCTCATCTTAAGATAACAAAAGAATCCAACTTAGCAAGAAAAGAGGCAAGAAAAGAGGCACATACTAAATATGTGCTAAATGCATTTTCCATGCAATATTCAGCATCCTTTCTTGACTGATCCAGCATGAAGTAAGTTAGCCCCATCATCTCCTGCAAAAATGAGATGAACAATAAAACAGCTGCACAGGAAATATGTCGTGCCAGTGCAAAACCATTTACATCTAGTCATACAAAAAGGTCTTAGCAACTCAATACCATTGCACATAACTTTTCCTCTCAAAGTAACCCAGTCCCAGCTGGTTCCCAGCTAAAACAATAGCTAAATAGAATGTGGACTTGATTTTGCTACTTGTATGACATTCTGAATAAACAGTTTTTACCTAAGTAAATGAACTAGAACAACCCAATAAGCTCATTGACTGACCATATGATATAACATCTGAGCTGAACTTAACCAGTAAGTTTCTATTTATGTGACACATAACAATAAGAAGTTTATCTCCGGATGGAAAGGGTGTGACAGAGGTGGCATCAAGGATAATTTGTAAAATTTTACTAGAAGAAGCTCTAGTCCAAACTCTAAATAATAAAGGATTAAAACCCATTTGAACTCAGGTCTTTTTCTTTGAAATTCTAAGCCCAAGCATAAAAGATAATGTAGTATACAATTTAACAATGCATTTTAGTTCTCTGATGCAAGTTTACCAGGTCTAACGAAAGATGAAAGTCAACAAACAGGGCCATTTCTTGTCACCTATCTCTATCTTAATTACTAAAGATCCTCCTATATGAGTCTACAAGGTGCATTCGATGCTTGTCAGACATGCAAAGCCGAAAGTTTAAGACATGGTAGTGATTGTCCTGTGTCTCCAACGATTTTCATTCAAACATTAGGTCCGCAATCAGAAGCACAATTATGCATATAGCATAGGCACATTAATTATGTTTCCAATTAGGTTTCAGAACATCGCCAAAATCTTTTCGACGAACTCCAGCAAATGACTAATCAACATAAACAAAATTGACTGTCAAAAAGAAGGTAACTACCTGAACGCCAGCATAGTGTTTCCATGCTTTGTCAAGTTTATAATCTGTTGAAAGTAGTCTATAGTTTGACAAAGCAAGCTCATAATCTCTTAGCATGAATGCATAGTCCCCCAAAAGTCTTATTTGAAATTCCATGGAGTTATAAGCATACCTTCACCAGCACGTAGACAAACTAAATTAGGTTGGTAGTGAGAACGCACACATGCAGCTCGTGCATATAAAAAGAAAAACTACAACATACGCTGGACCATTGGGGTGGTCAGGAACATCGTCTTTCCCTTTTCTCCACCATAGGTTTCTAATTTGGTTTCTGAAACCTTTTCTTGTAGCAGAAACCTAGGAGACAGTAAACAATTTACAAGTATTGAACAAGACAGGAAAAATTAGCTCAAACCACAATAACCGGCTCTGAAAAATGACTTGCTGAAACCAGAAGCACAAAGCATACCTGCTGATTCAGAACACGAATCTTTTGCTCCATATAAGGAATGATGTGTTTAGATGACAGATCTTGAATAGTTTTTTTCAACTGTAAAGTTCAAGGAAGGTTCAGAATTAAGCTCATAAATATGGAGATTTTATCTTACGATTATCAAACAATATGAGCATGCAAATTTGCAAATAACAGAGATTAAGAGGCACCTCATCCATATCATCTAAACTGAGGAAGCAGCCAAGCTGGGGAAGTTTTGAACCATCATTTTTCTGTCATAGGAGGCAAGAACAAGCCTTTGAGTCATATCTTTTGCAGTAGCACACTTTCACTCAAACAGGAGAGAGATAACAGGGGAAAATGGAATAGGCTTAACAAATGGCTTACACAAGATACCCATGGGTTTTCTTGATGCTTTATCAGACCATCCTCAGAGGAGTTTACACACAACAGGCAGGAACTGTTTGCCCCAAATGTAGTCCTCATTTCTGTCAAAACTTTGGTTGCTCTGTAATACATAAAAAATATTAGAAAATGGCTATGTCCATTAAACTTTTCAGTTAGGATAAAACCAATGGTAAAATGTTGAGCGGAATACGCACTTAGATGAAACTCGGAAAAGCAAAAGACTCTGCAACACAATTATTTTCTCTAGTTTATACATCTAAAAGCACAGAAATCCAGTAAATACCACAACTCCTAGGATGCTAATTACCAATGTTTTAAGGAAAGACAACAGTGGTGATTGAATGGAACAAAGAGAGACAACATTAATATCATAAAAATTATGTGTGTTTGGATATCAAGAATTTCAAAAAAAATTTCAAATTTTGTTTTGCTTATATCATATACACGATTTCCAACCACCTTTTTATCCCACATATATCACATCACAAAAAGTACTACAGTAATTATTTCAAATAACCTCCTATCCAAACAAACTCTATAATTTTCTTGTAAAGCACCCAAGGAACCTTATTCCTCAGCAATCTTTATTTCACTACTACAAGAGATATGCTGGATTACTGCTTTGCAGAATTTTTTGGGCAAAATACACAAGTGAACATATACTCTGCCAACTTAAAGTAATCAAACAGCTCACAGAAACTCTCAAAAATATAAAACTCTATTATTCCTAGTAGTTTTCTCCATTTACTCTGGTATTTTCGATCCAGACAAGGCTTTCTTTTGGAGGGTAAGAATGGGGGTTGCAAATAGTTTGAGGGAAGCAAGGTAAGGGGAACTTGGTAAGCGGGGGACTGAATGAGCTATTTAGGGAGTTGAGCCAGGAGGTGTTCCTCTTGCAAGGATTTCTGGAAGGGGCTGCCAGCAGAGGTAACTAAAACTTTGAGACCAACAGACAGGCAAGTGGGATCTTTGTCCTAGGGGAGGTAGGGGTATGGAATCTTTGACCAACAAAGGGTGATTGTCCAAAGGCAGAAAAAAAAAAGAAAAAGAACAGAACAAAAAGGAAGGAAAGAAGGCTGCTATCCTTTTTTTCCCAATTTCAATTTTGTCAAGATAGGTGCCATGCTGCTTGGTTGGACTTGATTGTTAGAATTGACTAGAGTTTCAGTACTTTACTAGTTTGATGGCCAAAACTTCATCACAGTACTAATTTGATCCGACTCTTAATCATTGACCTAATCTTAAGATGTAGAGATATTAGACCATATCCATGTACCAAGCTACTATCTAAAAGTAACTTCAAAAATTAATATATTTGAATTGATGTAAATATTACCTCTCTAACATGCCATCTTGGTTATCATGCACCAATACAAAATGCTTAAGAATCTTTGGGTCCATTGCACCATCATTAATAAGAGATGGCAACTGGTTGGTATTAAAAAGATCCACAAATTTGTCGATAGGGTCTTCATCCATCGAGGAAACAGCCAAAAGACCTATCTTACAATCAGATAGAATGCAGAAAGGTGTACTGTCAAGCAGCAGAATTAGCCCACTAAAATACTAGAAGCAATTCAGGACTCTTCAACTTCATTTATTGACCTTTTCTTTTCCAGGGGTTGGGGGGAGAGAGAGAGAGGGGAACAAAATCTTACATGCCACTGGATGGTCAAAAGCCTCGTGCTCAGCAAAAGAAACTGTGTGTACTAGCTCTCGGTTAAAAAATTCAAACCAAGATGGTGGAACTTTATGTTGTGCAGCTGCACATAAATTACATGTTAGCAATTAGTCTAAAATGCACTATAGATTCCACTAAGATCTTTTTAGGTAAGCAATATTGGAAGATTCCACCAAGCAATGAAATGCTTTAAGTAAAACATTTCAAGTGATAATGGTGCATGAGAAGAATACGAAGTTCAAATTCAGCGCATGGATTGGATTTGCAAAACTTAAAACCTTCACAAGGTTGCTGAAACCTCTGCTCAAAGGAGGAGCATAGTGAAATTGACTCTAATACATCATTTCCTAATGGACAAGACCCACGGTACTACTGCTTGAAAGCAGAAAGGGGGAAAGAAATTTCTTGTGTCATATTTTCTGAACGGGCATAAACTTACTTGGAAGTGCTGTCTCATTCAGCAGAGGGTCTGTAGACACGTCAGGAAAATCTTTTTCTCCAGCACAAGTTATTACTTGTTTTATGCGCTCTTTGGCAACCTGGTTGAGCAACATTGATTTTTGAAAGGAAATATAAGCAGGCAGAGTAGCTGATCATGAAAGGGAAGTGAGAACTAACTCTATGTCAATGAGATAGCATGTACATGCAAGAGGTAAACTTGAAGCAGTCAAGTGATCAGCAAAGAAGGCATGCTGCTTTCCCAACCAATCATCAATTCTTATTGCTATGTGAGGATTTAGTTGAAACATTCATGTACAAAGCAATCACAGTTGAAAAATACTGTTAGTCAAATATTATTTCACAATCAACATAAAGCCAACAATAGAGATCCATAAATAACGAAAAAGCTTTTTGCTTGGACAATATGCAAAAGAAAATGAATTTTTTTTCTGAAGGGCCTGTCAACAAATTTGAATAAGAACCAGGAATGCTAACTACAGTCATCATTCACCATAAAGGCTTGAACCTTGACTATGCTGCCCAGATTATACTGGTTAACACTCTAGTTACTAATCCATATTGACATTACTTAACTATGGCACCAGGGTCTTCAACTCCAAGCTCATCTCTTCTTACCGCAGTATGTTATGTTATGCAATGTATTCAGGATTCAACCTTTTGATGATTTGACCCAACCCCACATTACAACTAATGATAACAGTATTCAACCAATACACTGCGTCTAAACCAGTAAAATTTTCTTCCCTTTTTTTTTTGTTTTCTTTTCTAAGGCAAACCAGTAAACTTTGTTAGACCGACAATGAAATTTTCGTATAGCCACAGCCATATTGTGTTGACCAAATTAGGCAAAATCTCCAGTTGCCTAAATAGCCTTTTATCCTAGCACTAAAGACTAAACGTGGAAAAACACGCTTACCTCTACATTCGGTTGAGCAATGTCGGATGCGTAAAACAAACGCAGCTTAAATTTCTGTAGCCTGTACGGCTGATCACTCGCGGTCCTCACCGGAACTGCAACCAGAAAATTGACACCACCGAAAAAGGTTTCATCACATTAAGAAAGCAAAACCCAGAATTCAATTAAGCTATTCTTATTAATTTCCCAAACAAACCGTCGATGTTGTTGAACGCGCAGAATGGACTGAGCATTTCAATGAATGATAGGCCATTTTTCTGAGAAGTCTCCTCAACGAGAGGGGTTCGAAGGACCATAATCACAGGAGTAATCTCGTCTGTTAGCATTCTTCCAAGATTTGAGCTCGCCGGATCTACCATCTTTGCCGAGTCAATGAACAATAGCCGATATGAGTCGAGCACACGAACTCAGCGTCGACTAGCGAGTGAATGAACTCTGCGAGTTTGGTTTTTCGGCTATAATTTTGAATCTGGAACGTTGAATCTCAAGTTCTGACGATTTGCAGTGACGACGAAGTTGGGGGAAGAGAAAATTAGAGGAAGACGAAACGAATGCAGGCTGTGATAAGCTGCAGCAGAACCAATTCCTAGAGCCGATTTAAAATGGGCCTGAGGGGTTAGATGTCTCCATAAGTAATTTTCACATTCTTGAACCTCCCCGGCCCAACCTTGCCACCTTCGGCCTACCGTTGTACAAAGGCCCATCTAGTACACCTTTTTTATTTTTATTTCCCGAGGTACGTCACGTGCCTGTTTTATAGAAACTGCAAAACCATAATATAATACCCTTACAAGAAAAAAATACCCTTACAAGAGAGACGATGGGTATTTTGATAGTCAAAACTAGGAATCTCACGCAAAAAAAAGACCGTGTTCAAGAGTTATAAAAAACAAAACCTATACTATTATCACACCCCACGGGAGAAGGGAATTCAACTAAGTGCACAAAGGTAGGATCTAAATTGAACCCTTTTTAAATCGCTCTTAGCATTCAAATTGGTTAAGAAAAATCGTATTGTAGATCAATAATTATTTAATAAACTATATAGTAAATCCACAACTTTTTAATATAATTCGCGTTGACTGAAAATAAATAATAGACAAATATCTGATGGGTTCGTTGATTGCACTTGTCAGACAAAACTTATAAGATGAATTTAAAAATTAAAGAGTGTTTAGTTGGTTCATTTGATTAGTGAAGTTACATCATAGAATTTAGAAAAACTTAAAATTGAATATTAACTAATTACTAATTATACCAACCTGTGATGATGCATAAGCCTTTTTTGTTTTTCACTCCAAACCAGCCATAATTTTGTGATTGATGTTGAGTACATATAGAGTAATATATGTTTGGATTTTAATTTTTCGAATAGTTTTAAAAGCATACGCACTCTCCCAAAAAGAATTTAGGGGTGATTTAAAAGGCTGTTAAACAGGGTGTAAAAAACTTATTTTATTTATTTACTTTTTGAAAATCTGAAAAGAGCAGACACGTGTATCAATCATAAATATTTTCAGTAATCCCACAAAAAAAAAAAGAAGAAGCGCAGTTTATCAAAACAAACAAATAAATAAATAGAGTTAGGAGCGATACAGCTATGGATGGGCTCCTGAAGCGAAGCGGAAACGTGAACGGCTTAATTCGCGACCAACATTTCACGCTTCGCCTCGAAGAACCGGTCCCAAACTCCCAATCCCCCAAAACCCAAATGCCGCTAGTTGTAGTAAAAAAAGAATAGTGCAACCCAGCCTAGCTGCACTTATTTATGTCAGTGGGTTTCCGCAACCGTTCTTTTCTCGGACTCCTCTTTCGCAAGTTCCCCTCATCCATCGCACCGCCTACTGCGACGTTAGCATTCAGTACCGCTCGAATCTCATCCCTCGCCATGTCATATCGCCCGAATCACCAAGGAGGTCGTCGTGGCGGCGGAGGGCAGCGTGGTGGTGGACGAGGGAGAGGTGGCGGTGGTCGAGGCGGACGTGGTGGTGAACAGCGCTGGTGGGACCCCGTTTGGAGAGCCGAACGACTCCGACAACAAGCGGCTGAGGTAGTAATAGAGAATATCTCCGCATGGGCTTCAATCCTACTATCATGGCATAAGCTTAGTATATCGAAGTGGACTCGATTCTTTACTTTGCTTGGTGATTTAAATCTGTAGAAAACTTGTTATTTTTGCTAGTTGCACGTATATAATTGTGATCCAAGCTAGTTGGAATCTGCATCCTTATAACTAAAGTGGTATGATTCATTTATTCTTGCAAAAGACGTTCCCAGGCTCAACTATGTACTCATCTGGACTAGAGAATTATCACTCAAATGATATGTTTTGCCTGATTCTGTCAGTGTGTGTCAAATTGTTATATTTTGGTGCTTCAATTTCAATTTTGGGTTTTTCCTTATGAATATTTTGTGTGCATTATCTGAGACTCTTTTAAATTGAACTGATTGATAATGTTATCCTTCTGTTTTGGACCAATAGACATAAATGTTCAACTCAGCCTGACAGGGAAGGTAAAATAATTGAATCAATTTTCTCCATTTAGCTCAATTTAGGTTCATGTGATGAGTCAGCTTCTAATGTCTATGCCTTGTGAATCTTTCCTTGTGTTCTTTTTCTTATCTTGTCACAGTTTAGAAACAGTGGTACTTATTTCAATCCTTATGCCAATAGCTAAGCAAAATTAATCTATTTTTACTAATTAAAGCTTGAACCTCTTATGGTCTTCATAAGTCGTTTTTAACTGATAGCAATTTTTACAGAGGATGATTCTCAATAATGTTTTTGCCAAAACTATATTTGACATTGAGCTGTTGGTCCTATTGTGACATTACCCAATGTACAGTATTAGCGTGTATATACTTATTAATATTTACCATTGTACACACCCAGACAGATTGGGGAGATATGTATAATTGCCGTTTCTGGAAGTTAGGTGACTTTCTTTTGTCATGATTGTCTGCAGATGGAGGTGATGGACGAGAATGAGTGGTGGGGAAAGATGGAGCAAATGAAGAGAGGAGGAGAACAGGAGATGGTTATAAAGCGTAAATTTAGAAGAGAGGACCAAGAAATAATGGCTGATATGGCCTATCAGTTGGGGCTCTACTTGTAAGTTCTTTTTAGAAGTATGCTCTGTTGAGTTCAGGATTATTGGCCAAAGTAATCTTGGTTAGTAAATGTTCACAGACACATATGCATAACCTTCAAGCGGGGGTTTGGGATTAAATGAGGAACAGGAGTTGGTGGAACAATGGAAAGGACAGAAAAAAGTGAGTAGACATACAAGTCAGTCCAAATGAAAAGTGTCCAACCAGATATGGTGTTAATAATAGTTTCTTATGGTTGCTTTGCTTGTTCATGAGCTGGCTGATAAGAAATTTCATATAAATGCTAAATTTGCTGATAAGCTGTGCTTTAGTATTGGTTATTTTGGTAAAAGCTTGTTTACATATGGTTATTTTTATTGTTGGTATCAGTGTACATCTACCTGAAGATTATATTCATGCATTTCTTACACTTCTGTTTTATGCTTCGTACTTTTGGAAAGAAAGCCATGCTTATAATAAGGGAAGAGCACTTGTTGTCAGCAAAGTTCCATTGCCAAACTACAGGGCTGATTTAGATGAGCATCACGGATCAACGAAGCAGGAGGTAAAACATCATATATGTGTTTTGCAGACTTTAATCATGTTTCTTTTGGTAATTACATATTATACGCAATTGCAGATACGGATGTCTAGCGAGATTGAGACAAAAGTTGGACAATTATTGAATTATTCACAAGTTGGAATACCTGTTGATAAGTCCTCTTCTACATCCTCTCATACGCCAAAAGGATCATCTAATGTTTTAGAGTTGGCAAAGCCTCCACATATGTCTGAGACTGATGCTTCCAACGAGAAACTTAGTCTTGAACTTAAACGGAGGCAAGAAGAGCTAAGGGTATTATTTTCTTGCTGAGAGCTGGATCATTTAGCTTGTAGGAATATTTTGAATATTGTTAACTGTTTATATATGTGTGTGTGTGTGTATTGACTATTTGATTTTGTAGGAGAGTGAGAGTGTGAAGGCAATGCTCTCATTCAGGGAGAAGCTTCCTGCATTTAAAGTAAAACATGAGTTCTTGAAGGCCATTGCATTAAATCAGGTGTGTTCCTTTCTGAGTATATTTTTCTTGTTTTTGTGGAATTATGAGATATTAGTGTCTTAAAATTCATCGGCATGCTTGTACACCCTATTTTGTTATATTGCTCAAGTTGAAACCTTCATGCTAGACTCAAACACTGCTCTTTTTCATCTATTTGATACTAGTGTTTGTATTTTTGGATAATAGGTATTGGTTGTCTCTGGGGAAACAGGTTGTGGCAAGACAACCCAGCTTCCTCAGTTTATTTTGGAGGAAGAGGTTTCATCTCAACGTGGTGCAAATTGCAACATAATGTGCACGCAACCCCGTCGCATTTCTGCAATATCAGTTGCTGCTCGAATATCCTCTGAAAGGGGGGATAACCTTGGTGAAACTGTAGGCTACCAGATCCGACTGGAGGCAAATCGTTCTGCTCAGACAAGATTGTTATTTTGCACCACAGGAGTACTACTTAGGCAATTGGTAATACAGTTTTATTCTTTTAAATGCTGATGATTTTGTTCATGGTCTTCATTTGGTCTGCTATTCTGTACCAACAAAAGGGGGGGGGGGGGTTTCTCTATCACGGTGCTTGATTTCCATACTACCTGCATATCTGCTTCCTTTAACTGTTAGATTTTCTGAACTCTGGTGTGTGATGGAATCCAACCTTATAAAATACGATAAGAAAATTGTAATTGATATCCTCCTAACTTATCATGATTCTGCATACTTTAGTATGCTATTAGAAGATCTCAGCCCACAGAAACCTCAAAACTGCAACCATAATTCGTTATCTGTTGATTTGCAGGTTCAGGACCCTTATCTTAAAGGAGTTAGCCATTTACTGGTAGATGAGATCCATGAAAGAGGCATGAATGAAGATTTTCTTCTAATAATATTAAGGGACCTACTTCCTCGTCGGCCTGATCTACGGCTTATTTTAATGAGTGCTACAATTAATGCTGATCTATTTTCTAGATATTTTGGAAATGCACCAACAATTCATATCCCAGTAATGTTATTTGCACTCTCTCTCTATATATATATATATATTCCCCCCCCCCCCCCCCCCCGGGAAAATCCACTTTTTCTTGAATTCCTTTTTCATATTCATTTGTCAGGGATTGGTGTTTCCTGTGGCAGAACTATTTTTGGAAGACGTATTAGAGAGAACTCGCTACCGTATTAAGTCAGAATCTGACAACATTCCTGGAAATCCCAGGGGAAGGCGGCGGCAACAACAAGAATTTAAGAGAGATCCTTTAACAGAATTATTTGAGGCATGGCTGTTCATCCAGATTATTTACTTTTTGCTCTTTCTGATGATGAAAATGATTGTCTATCTTCATGATGTAACATAATATGAATTTTGTGCTGGTTCTAAAGGTTTTAGGTCATAAGCAGAGCTTTCACTTCTTCAAAGTCTTTCATATGAAACAGGAGCATCACATAGCATGCCATATAATATAGGAGTCTGTTGTTGCCTTTATATAGTCAACTCCTTAAGTACCGTCCAGGATTTTAGAGCAGTTGTGAAATAATACATTGATATGCTTGTCTATTGGATATTCAGCAGTTATTTAGCTCTCCACTTATACTGCTTTGTAGTTATACTTCATTCTGAGACAAAAAATGCATGCCTGAGAAGCAAAGTTCTGCTACATTAGATGCTGAAACTCATGCAGTAGAATCGGTAAATGTTTTGATTATGTAAAAGAATATCTGAGCTCGTTTGTTGTGTCAGTTGTTGTGTCAGAACATCAACTGGCACAACAAACCACAAAAGGGACAAAAAACAATGTGGATTACAGGATATTTATGCTATGGTTTCTGTTGGTTTTATTTCCACTACATGTTTTGAAAACTTCTTGTGTATGGGCATTCACCTGTGAATGCTGTTTTGTGTAGGATGCAGATATTAATACTCAGTACAAAAGCTACAGTGCTGGAACAAGACAATCTCTTGAAGCTTGGTCTGGGGCAAAGCTTGATCTAGGTCTTGTACGTAACATTGATCATTCTCTGAAATATCTTGTGCACCTTCTTCCAGCGCCACGGGATTTTTTTTTAATTATAATACAATTTGCTTACAAGTTATGATGGGAATTTGGAATTTTTTTTCTTCATATTTATCGGGTCGTTTTGTTACAATTGGCATGTTTCTCTACATGTTTTCCTCAGAATTTACATGATTCCATGTTGTGGCCATAACCATGAATATTTTGTCAGAACCGTGGCAAAGTGAATAGTCAACACTATGGCTCCAAATGAATAATGAAAACATGAACAAAGGGATTCCAGATTAAATTTTTTTCCAAGTATTGTGATGATATGAATGAATGTGTGAAGTAATTTCTGTCAAATATGCTAGCAGTATTTGCTGTCATCTTTTGGTTGCGTTTTAGTTGCTGTCTTTTACTCTTCTTCACAACTCTGAACTGAGAATTCTTTAATTTAATAAATCCAACATGTGCTTTACTTTTTTGAAGGTAGAAGCTACTATAGAATATATTTGTCGCCATGAAGGTGATGGTGCAATTCTTGTGTTCCTCACTGGTTGGGATGATATTTCTAAGCTGCTTGATAAAGTGAAAGCAAACAACTTTCTTGGGGATTCTCGCAAGTTTTTAGTCCTTCCTGTTCATGGTTCAATGCCTACTATCAATCAACGTGAAATTTTTGATCGTCCACCTCCTAGTATGAGGTAGCATCTAATCCATCTACTTTTCCTTGTTAATTCTTCTCGACCCCTTTTTCTCTCAGTTAAATCAGGGCATGGGTGAGATGTTTTATGCTGAATAAGTTTTGGCTGTTTGACAAGATATGTTTTTGCATGCCCACCCTCCTTTGGGTTATTTGTTTTTCCCCAATGCACACTTTATGGAATGACATTGATGAGTGGATTTAATGTCTTTTGTTGTGAGTTTACTTCTTTGAGCTGGGACCTCAAGTTCATTCCTTTTTCATTACTTTGTGGGTTTTTACAAGAGTTGGTTTGATTGAGTCACTCCACATTGGTCTATCTTTCCTCTCAAGAACTAATAATCAATGTAACATAGCCATACGTTGAGTATTTCCTCTTCTACAATTGCTATTGTTGTCCTAGTTTGGTGACTTCTTGTAAGTATTTACATTTGCCTAGCACTACTATGATATTCTAGCACATTTTTGTGCCCTCAAAGTTCTTAGAATACAAATTTCTAGCTCCAGGGATTGAACAAGTTTAACTGTACAGGGTGTAATATCTGTTTTAAATGCAAGTCGCTTCTGTTAATTTTTGCAGGAAAATTGTGCTGGCAACTAACATAGCTGAGAGTAGTATCACTATAGATGATGTCATATATGTTATAGACTGTGGAAAGGCAAAGGAGACCAGTTATGATGCTCTTAACAAATTGGCTTGTCTCCTCCCTTCCTGGATTTCAAAAGCTTCAGCGCATCAGGTGTACATTCTTATGCTGTAAATTTATACATCTTGTTCTTTCTAAGGTCAATAACTATATATTCAAGTTTCTTTATGGATTTGGGGGCGCTTGAACCCTTTTCAAGTTATTTGATATTTTCCCTATATGTCATTATTGTGGCCATTACAGAGACGTGGGCGTGCCGGACGTGTTCAACCTGGACTCTGTTACAGATTATATCCGAAATTAATTTTTGATGCTATGCCTCAGTATCAACTTCCTGAAATACTTCGAACACCTTTGCAAGAGCTATGTCTTCATATCAAGAGCTTGGGCCAAGGAGATATTAGTTCATTTTTGGCCAAGGCACTTCAGCCTCCAGATTCCCTTGCTGTTCAGAATGCCATTGAACTTCTGAAGACAATTGGAGCTTTGGATGACTTTGAAGAGCTTACTCCACTTGGTATCTTTTTGGAATTTAATCTCCTACTGTTTCTCAATTTTTGAGACTTAACGTAATTATTATCTTTAGGACGTCATCTCTGCACGCTGCCCTTGGACCCAAATATCGGAAAGATGCTTCTCATGGGTTCCATATTCCAGTGCCTTAATCCAGCATTAACAATTGCTGCTGCTCTTGCATATCGTGACCCATTTGTCCTTCCAATTAATAGGAAAGAGGAAGCTGATGCAGCGAAAAGATCTTTTGCTGGTGATTCCTGCAGGTCAGGTTTTGAAAGAGTATTTATGCTTTATCTATTTAGCCTACTCATGTAGTCAACATATATAAATATTAAAAATCATGTGAGAATTTCTTTTCAATTGGTGAAGCGACCACATTGCACTTCTCAAAGCATTTGAAGGATGGAAGGCTGCTAAACGCAATGGGGCTGAAAGGGCTTTCTGCTGGGAGAATTTCTTGTCAATGGTGACCCTACAAATGATGGATGATATGAGGAAACAGTTTCTAGATCTTCTATCAGACATCGGTTTTGTTGATAAATTACATGGCGCCAATGTAAGTGGATGATTTTGTGATTTTCCATATCTTCTCCCTCTCAAGATAGGTGCTTGTTTGTCCATCTCAATATGCATGCATGTAAATCTCATGATTGGAATTGTCTTGAGATGATGTGAGAACAACATACCTCAAGTGGAGTGAGATTAGAAGTTCTTGAATAGTGGAAGTGTCTCCTTTACTTCACATTCCTTTTTTGCTCTATCATTTGCTGCCTTCTTGTTTGTTTTAAGGTGAGGGGTAATGTATATGGTAGCAACTCTTATTTGACCACAGAAGCAATGAACTATTGAGACGAGTCCATTTTGATACTTATTTGGCACTTCCATTTTTGCAGGCTTATAATAAATACAGTGATGATTTGGAAATGGTATGTGCAATCCTCTGTGCTGGGCTCTATCCAAATGTGGTGCAATGCAAACGAAGAGGGAAGAGGACAGCTCTTTACACTAAAGAAGTTGGAAAAGTTGATATTCACCCTGCATCTGTAAATGCTGGTGTTCATCTTTTTCCTCTTCCTTACATGGTTTACAGTGAAAAGGTCAAAACCACCAGCATTTACATGAGAGACTCAACAAACATATCAGATTATGCTCTACTAATGTTTGGTGGCAGCCTCATTCCAAGCAAAAGTGGAAATGGAATTGAAATGCTTGGGGGATATCTTCACTTTTCTGCATCAGAGAGCATATTAGACTTGATAAGGGTATTGCCGACTTTAATAACCTGTCTTCTTTGCAGTTTATTTATTAATTGCCTGATTGGTCTCCTTCATTTTTAAGTGTTTAATACGGTTACTTATTATTCAACTTGACGCTGATGAAGATTGATTATCTGGCACGATTTTGCAGAAATTACGTGGGGAACTTGACAAGCTTCTGAACAGGAAGATTGAGGAGCCTGGGCTAGACATATCCTCCGAAGGACAGGGAGTAGTTGCCGCCGTTGTGGAGTTGCTACATAATCAAAATGTCCGATACTAGTTTTTCATGTTCTTCAATGCGACGGATGCTTGATGGATATAATTCTATGTGCAGATACACGTAGGATAAATGAAAACCTGTTGTATCTTTTACTTGTAAGGCTTTAGGAGAAGATTTACGACCTTTGGGGATGGCACAATAACAAAATGACCTACTGTAATTGGATGATGTGAGGTTGGTCAATAGAAGCATCAAATAATCGTTAGTCCACATCTTTTTTACAGGCTTTACAGGGCAACTTTAAGTTCTTCATCGTGCGTTTTGTTGTCAAACATGGATATCTCAAGGGGTTGTTTCGTACCTTATTCGAATTGGCACCCTAGAGATGGAAATCTAGTTGGTATAGAAAATGGTGTTTACCAAAATACTTAAGATGGACATATTGGGGAAGTCGCGTCTTAAGGAGCTTTCCATTGGATGAGCCACCCAGGGTGCTTTTTGGCAGTGCAACTGTAGAGGTCGATTGGCAGGTTTGACGATCGAGAAATGTGCATCAAAACTCGGGTTGATCTCACCCAAGTTTTTAAAGAAACAACTAATAGATTGTAGACATGAAACTCAACAAAGAGATGCTCAATCAACAATAACTTTAAAGAAACAATTAAATGTGCTGCAACATTTAACAATCTAAACATCCTCGGAATAACTGTCATTCTACCTCAGAACATTGAACAAAGACATGTTGAGCTTCAGAACATTCAATCCTAGACAAAACTAAATAAGATTAAGAAACTATCAAGATGGAAAAATAAAAATACAAGAAGTCAAATTATATTTCCACTTTGAACAAGCTCAAGTCAAGTTAATTTCTCATGTTGAACAAACTCAAAGCACTAAACAACTTCAGAACATTTTCTCTTCATCAACCTCGGGATATGGTAACTCACATGATAAAAAGGTTGAGAATGAGAACGACTTTATGGTTTTCTATTTTGTGTCTTAGTGGATTAGTGTTATTGTGAATAGATATTAGATAATAGTTTATTAGAAATAGATAATTGGGTTATTATATATATATATATATTTTTTAATTTAACATTGTTGGGGATAGGGCTGGTGAACATCCCATTTTAAGGCCAAGAGAGGGGATTTTTCTCCTACTCCCGTGCCACCCAACTACTCCCCTGCAGGCACTTGCTTTCATTGCCATCAATTATCGAGATCAAATCGAGCTCAGATGGACTGATCTTGACCGTTAAAAGTCTTTTGCATTTTTGGCCATACTTAAAGTTTAATGTCTAAGTCCAAAGTCCAACGACATCCTTACAACATAATATATAATATATAGGTTTTAACTAGCATGGTGCTTCTTTGCGTTAAAAAATCAAGAAAATGCAGTAATGCAATAATCTGATTTTGGAGCCCCACCTGGAGTTTCATATACAAATCTAGTTGGACTTCCCTTTCCCCATATATAGGAGTAAAGTAGATTATTCATGTTAGACCAAAAAAAAAAAAATGTTGATCAGAATAATGATACATAGATGCATGAAATTAAGGTGTTCCTTTAAGTTTCAATGTTTTTATGGAATTTTTAGACACAGCAACATATACTAGTTATACCACTGTTGAATAATAGAGTTAATTCGCTAATTTATATTTACAATTGTTTATATTTGTGTTGAATGAGTTATTCTTTAATATTCACTAACTAACATGAACAACCCTAGAATAAATGTTGACGAGTTACAAAAATGATTACCATTGTCAACTATGTATATGCAAATTTTAAACTGTTTCACCAATAAAATTTGAAAACTATATTATTATATAACTATAAAAATTTGAAGTTTAAAGCGCTATGAAACTGGTTCATCAAATGAAAATGGCCATATTGTACTAGGAAACAAAATGAAACTGATTGTATTTTTTTTTATGAAAACATGGCAAGGCTTCTACTCAAGAAAAAACTGCGTTAAACGACTTATATTTGTTGAAATGGAGATTAAACAACATGCCAAAAAGAAAGACAAGAACCCAACTTCGTTCCCAAAAAAAAAAAAAAAGACCCGATCCTAATTTCTAGTACCTATGTTCCCGTATCATGGATCATTGGGCCGACGAACCTAAAAAAGAAAAGACTCTTTAGAGCTACCTCATTCACCCCCTTCTAAAACCTCATAGTAAAATATTAACCCCCAATTCCGCCCGCTAAGTTCGCTCCGAATCTTGATTTTCCAGGGGGGTGACGGGTCATCATTCGGTCAAACTAAACACTTCGATCTCAGCCCAGTTCCTTTCCGCCCGCCCACCCACTCGCCCAAGCAATTGCAGAATCAGCGTATATATATTTCAATTCCAGTCGTTGTATATCTGGAGAGCGAGAAGCAGAAGAGGAGATTAAGGGGAAAAGGACGCCGTAAAATATGAATATGGGTCGACCCGAGCCATGTGTGCTCTTCGCCCAGACATTCGTTCACCCTACTCTCGACGAGTACGTCGACGAGGTATTGTCACCTGCCTGTTCTCGTCGACCATCCTCTTTTCCTGTCTACGCTTCTTACCTTAATCTTTTTTCTTAAAAAAAAAAATCAAATTCTGTGGAATTTAGCTGTTGCAGTTGGAAAGCAAAAGTGTAGTTAGTAGGATGAGACTTGATGATTTTAATTGAAATTTAGCTTTTCTCTGGGTTGTTATGTAGGGTTTAAGGAAGAGATTTAGGACTGTGAGTATAGTCTTTAAGTTAAAATTGTCTTAAGATTTTGCTCATAGTGTTACACTTTTAACCTTTTTTTTTAAGATGTTGATTCTCTTTAGTTTTTGTTGCCATTGTTAGAGAAACCGAATAGGGTTATAGAGATAATGGGCGGCACCTAGCTGGGAACAATCTTCGTGGTCTCAATGATGAAAATAGATTCCTTTTTAAAGAATGCGGTTTGCAATAATTAGAGGGATAGAGCTCTGAATCTGGTTAGCGAAAGTTTGGATGTTTGCCTAATGATAAAGGCAATTAGGTTACAATGAAATATTCAAGCTTTGGGACGCAAGGGCAAGCAGTAACATGCTGCGTCTTTCTTGCTTAATAATCAGATTGCTTCATATACATTGTTGAAAGTTCATTGAGATTTACAATATGTCATCAATTACTTAAGAGGGGCAAAACAACGTATTGCTGTCATTAGTAAGATTTACAATATATTGTCAATTACTTAAGAGGGACAAAACAACATTTTTCTGTAGGGGTTATCATCATTGTCATTACTGTTTGTTTCGTCCCTTTAGTTTTCTTCCGTTGGGATTTTTGCAGGTTTATCTCTTTTAGTTCTTGAAATTTGTTTTTTGGTTCTGTATCTCTATGCACAATTATTCTATATTTCTAGCACTTGTGTCCTCAATGATGGTGTTCTTCTATGTTATGTCAGAAAACTAAAGGATATTTGTGGCTTGTAGGAATCAGAATACCATAGTTAAAATGGTGCAGAGGTTTTATTTAGTGTCTACATTCTAACTTTGAACTTAATTGGTGGTAAAGAATTCGAATGCTTTGGTTCTCTAGTTGCTCAACAGGTGTATAATGTGTTAAGTTTCAGTTCTGCTGCCTTTTTATTAAAGTGTTATGCTTACCAATCTACCTCATTTTCCTTCCAGGTTTTGTTTGCGGAGCCTGTAGTTGTCACTGCTTGTGAGTTTCTTGAACAGAATTCTTCATCAACTTGTTCGACTGTTAAACTTTCCGGGTACGGTTGTTATTTTGTTATAAAATTTATGATGCATACAATGTTTGTTAAGTGTAATGCTTATAATGAAGTATATAAATCTGGTTGACCATTTTTGGGGATAGTGTGTTGTAGGGGAAACTACTAGTTGAGATATGATTTGCATTCTTGTCCTTGACTTCTTGTGCCTGACTTATCTCAGATGTTGGTGTAAGTTCATAATGGGATGAGTTAGATGTATTTATTGACACAACAAGGTTAGGATATCAAAAGAATTCAAGGCTTTCAGTTCAAAACTCTTTCTTTGTTTCGGGAACAGCTGCATAACTTAACACAGTTAGAAGCCAGAAATCTTCTAGTTTCTTATGTGATATAGGCAACGCTGATAAATTGAGGACCCCTTTACTTTTGCCTTCTCGTGAAAGTGGATTGTATGCTAGTAGCTATGTCTGCTTGTCTGGTTGTATGTTGAAAGTGGATTGTGGTGCCATGTATTGTAGTCAAGAGACGACAGTTTCATATCGGATCTTGTGGAAGGAACCATATTTGGAACAATTTCTACAATAATCATCTGCTGAGTTGACTCACCTTTTGCATTAAATTAATCTTTGCTCTGGAAATACAGAGTGTTATGCATTCCTTGCACGATTTTTGCGGCCTTTAGAATGGAGATTTGAGTTACTTTCTAAAAAAGTAATATTGCATTGGGATGTTGCTACAGGAACCTTTGGTTAGATTAATTCCTAAGAATGGTTGATTGGTGTCTATGAATTACTCTTTACAAGGATTAAAATGGTTGGCAGGATGCCAGTGGTGATTCAATTTTCCATGAAGTTTGACATGTAATTTAATTGGGAAGACCTCTTCACATGGCATATATGTAGAGGAAGGGTAAAAAATTCTTTGTGAATTTGATGTAGAGAATGCCACTGCAAAATCATGAAAATGGGTATAATATTTTAACTAATTCCCCAATTTATGAATTTATGATGTAGTTGACTGTGATCCTTGTTTAGTACTTGGAGAGTTTTGTTTTGTTGGAATTGGATAGCTGGTTTATTCTTTACAAATATCTTGATGGTATTAATGTTCCTCCATAATTGTCGACCGCCTTGGTTCCTGTTAAATGAATATTATCTGGGCTTTTGTTTGTAGAAATTCTTTTGGTTTTATTAGGTACTACTTAAAAAGTCTTAAAATGATAAATGTACGGGGAAATTCATTTCCAAAATCAATTGAGAGATTTGGGTGACTTGGCTTGGACTAAAAGCATTGCTGCAGATAATTTACTAGTTTTGAGAACCAGACAGTTTGGTTCCTCTGGAGGCTTAGTATTTTCTTGGCTCCTATCTAGCATATTGATAGGGATGTAGCAAATCTGAGGAATATTGCCAAATCTGTATACAGAGCTTGTTTATCATTTGTGAAGTGGGAACCTGAAATTTGATTAAACTTTATATACAATTGAAGCTAACACTGTGGAGATTGAGGAGGATTTATTATAGGGTTACAGTAATCTGTGAAAAATCTCCTGATTTGATGCATTACAGCTAACTAATGTAGTCTGTTGATATAATATAGTTGCATCATGTAATATCTTGTGTATGCTCAAATCAAAGGCATATGCAGTCACCTTAGTTGCCAAAAGTTGAGAAAATAGCCAAATGGCTTCATATATTATTTGCTGCCACTTATTTTTCTTACATGGATAGAAAGATACACTGCAGAACCACAGGATAAATAAAATTAAGTTATTTCAGCACTGAGGTAACAAAACAGGATGAACAAATAGCTGATTTTCTTAAAGCTGACAATACAAAAATAGTACTATATGTTTTAATTGGGTATTCATGGTTGCTATCCTCAATCAGTTGGCAAGACAGGCTATAATTCCCTTAGATGGAAACTTCATAGTAATCTGACATGTCCTATACTCCTATTTATTAACTAGACTAGAATTGTTGAATCTTTTCTCTTATACTTTTGGCCTTTCTGTTGTTTTGGTGAATAAATTAGGTTCCATATTTGTTTCACTGCTGGTTGCAAGTCTTGGTGTTGTGAAGCTGTACGAATTTTTTCCCATACATGCTGTGTTTTTGCTCAAAGTATCTGCTTGTATCTATTCTTTGCCTTGTGCAGGACCTCTTCTCCTCCTTCCTTTGCTTTGGAGGTTTTTGTTCAGTGTGAAGGAGAGACAAGGTTTAGGCGGCTTTGTCAGCCATTTTTGTATTCACATTCTTCTTCAAATGTGCTTGAAGTTGAGGTTAGTTTTTGGGAAATGCTTTGTTTTATATTGTTAGGCATTCTTTGTCATGAATGCCATATGAGGCAGTCCTTGCTGTCTAATACGAAACTATGATGTGGAGAAAAAGGTAAATTTCTGCTCATTTTTGGTGGTTGGCAGTATTATTTGCGCATTGGTGTTTATCTTTTCTATTAATGTCATATAATTAGGAAGTTGTTGCAGAGCATGTTTACTGTTTGTGATGAGAAATTACTGGTGAGAGTTTTCATGCAGATTGGGCTTTGGGTTTACCGATGAATATTCTAGGCCTACATGTATCTTTTGCCACATATTAGGGCTAAGTGGTAACCTGCTTTAGGATGGATTGGAGTTGACATCTCGTTTTGCACATTTGGTCAACAAATTCAAAAGTTAGAGGTTTTTTTTAAATAGCTTTAAAATAATTTTCTTCATTATATATGAGTCACTTATCTTCTATTATATTCTCTTCAGTAATAAAGTAAAAGAAATTGAGTAGAATTGTATTTTGGACTCTTATTTACATAGTAGAAGTTTGAACTCAGCTTGCAATGGACGAACGGGGGTAAGCTGGTAGGATACTATTTCTGCTGTTGAAAATTAACCATTTTGATGGTTTGTTTCATGTCAAACTTTGTTGGCAACATGTAGATTTCATATGGTTAAATGAAATAATTAGCAACTTGTTTGTTTGATCTTGCAGTGCGCTTTCAATATTTAAGTAGAATAATGTTGTCCTACCTTGATCTATAAGAATGAATGTTCAAGTTAACTTTCTGCGAAGTGCTAGATTTGCACCATCTTCATCAAATGAGAAATTCAAATTATGCTGTTCTGCAGCTCGTCTTTCCCCACCCAAAAAAAAAAGGAAAATTTTTGCTGTTCTTATTACTACATTCATAATACTGCAGTAAGGCCCAATATGTTTCTGCTTGTAATCTTGAATACTGTAACCTTTTCTAATTATTTCTTAGTGTAGGTGCCAAGTCAAACTAAAACATCCATTTTGAAATGGATGGTGAAGGAAATAGTACATTTTTCATGAGGACTCCTTACATTTAGAGAAAGGGGCAGTTATAAGCTGTCAATCTGGCATTAACTAGTTCAGCAGAGAAACTAATATATTGTTAGTTTCATGGAAAAATGATATTTTCTTTGATTCTGGATTAAGAAGTGGTGTGTTTGGTTATGAGATTATTTGGAAAAAATTATATGGAATATTATTATAGCACTTTTTGTGATGTGATGTATGTGAGATAAAAAGGTGGTTGAAAGTTGTGTTTATGATGTAAGCTAAATAATATTTGAAAAATTTTCCCCCAATTTATGGTATCCAAACGGACCCAAGGTTAGTCAGGGTCAAAATGAAGTCTTATTTATGTGCTGCAGGTTTACATGTCTACTTGTGCTTGTTATACTATTTTACCTTTCTTCTTTGTCTTCAATCTCCTCTGTAAAGTGTTGTTGAAAGAAGTGCAACTTGTTGCAGGCTATGGTAACTAGTCATTTGGTTGTAAGAGGCAGCTATCGTGGCCTAAGCTTGGTCATATATGGGAATACAGCAGAAGATTTAGGTCAGTTTAACATAGAAGTTGATCTAGATAGCTCTTTGACACATACTGTTAGTGCAATTGAGGGAGACCTTGAAGACCTTCCCCCTGCACTCTGCCCAACCAATTTGACAATTGAGGAATCTCTATCTACCTTGAATAAGTTATCTTTCAAAGTTGCAAGAGTTGATATTCCTGTCGAACACAAGCAGTTTTTACAACTGATGTTTAAGCTTTTGGAGTCTCAGAATCTTGGAGCTGCTACAGATACCGTTATTAGTTCAATGCTATCGGCAGCCCTAGTACATGCAACTCCTAACTTGTATTCTACTATTATCAATCAGAAACATGTTGGGATGGATAAATTCAGAGATAATGGAGGATTTGATGATGTCCTTAATGAAGCTAGAAAGGAACTTATGGATGTCTATAAAACCTTTAAGCAAGGAGGGTATTTCCCTGCTGAATCTTCAACCGAGAATATGTCTTTTGAATCTGAGGCTGATATGCCTACTTCCAAACAACTGGTGGACTTGTTGAGCTTATACTTTAAGTTTGGTAGTAACCATGAAATTGCTGCAAATCCTGTGCGTTCGAAGGTGATTAGAGTCACTTTTCCTTCTTCTTTAGCTTCTTTCATGAAATTTTAGTGAAAATACGTCAATGATGATGATGAATCATCACACATTATTGACATCTTTTCTATTTCCTTTTGTTTTAATTTGAGTTTCAGCATAAGAGTGCCGTACTGTGGCTTAGTGTAGCTCTTTTGCTGTGCTCTGGTCGAGAGAGCTGCTTTCACTTTGTTAGTAGTGGTGGTATGGAGAAGCTTGGTCGTGTTCTCAATCATGTCATTCAAAACTCTCTTACTCTTAAGTTGTTGTCACTTGCTGTTGTTGAGCAAGCTACTCGGCACTCAATTGGCTGTGAAGGATTCCTTGGCTGGTGGCCTCGGGAAGACGAAAGTGTCCCTCCTGGCACCAGTGAAGGCTACAATCAGTTACTGAAGTTTTTGTTGCAGAACCAGCGCCATGATGTTGCTTCTCTTGCTACTTACATACTTAATCGTTTGCGTTTTTATGAAGTTGCATCTAGATATGAGGTAGACACTTCACTTTGTTTTGTGCAATGAAATTTCTTTCTTCTGTCCTCTCTTTTGGGAGGAGACACATGGTTGATGTTAATTTTTTTTTATATCTATTTGGCTAATAAATGTGAAGAACTCAGTTTCAGTTTCATTTTGGTAGTGTGCAGTATTATCTGTTCTTGGAGGTCTTTCCACGGCAGGTCATATTACAAGTGTCACTTTGGACATGCTTACTGGAGCTAAATTCCAACTCAAGAAGCTCACTGTAAGTCTTTCAAGCTGTTTATTTATTATATATTTTAATGAGATTACTAGTTTGTGATCAGCCAGACTAATTATAAGAAGTTTTGTAAAATAATTATCAACCTATCTTTGTGTAATGAAGAATTCATTGTTCATATATTTGACAAGTACTGCTGCAGAAATTAATAAACTTCCATGGCCCAATTGAAGATCCTTCTCTGGTGGCTCGTGCAAGCAGCACTTTGATTCCATGTGATGTTGGATCATTGTCATATAAAGCAACTAGCACCTTTATTAACCAGT
This sequence comes from Coffea eugenioides, assembly GCF_003713205.1. Taxonomy (NCBI): domain Eukaryota; kingdom Viridiplantae; phylum Streptophyta; class Magnoliopsida; order Gentianales; family Rubiaceae; genus Coffea; species Coffea eugenioides. The sequence continues at coordinate 932,261 of NC_040040.1, read as the reverse complement.
CAAATTGTTGTTTTTCAAAGTGGGACACTGATCCACATTTGCTTCTGCTGCTTAAGGTACTTGTTTAGTTGATTTTACCATTACTTTCTGTTTATTTTTCCCCCTTTTGACAATTTGTTTGCAAGTTTACTGTTCCGGTTTGCGTGTCTGCTGGAAATACAAATCTTTTTCTGAGTTTGATGAGATTCTTTTTGTATACAACCAATTTAATTTGATTGATGATTTTTCAGTAAATGTTGCTGTTTTTGTTTGCAAGCTGTCTGTTGTCTCCTTTAATTTGTCCCATTTGGCTGTTTGAGGAGGTGAAGGGGAAGGAGGAGGGTTTGGGAAGATTTTAGGGACAGTTTTTTCCTCAATTTAAATTTTGCCTACTGGTGTTTACCATTTCAAATGACTCGAAGACCTCATTTATGAAGTGAGAATCATTATATTGTTTATTGTTCTTGGTTGGGGTAAGGGGTCCATTCCACTTGTATGGCTAATTGGTCAATATCTTGACAAAGTTCAGGGGTTGAGTTGGAACTAAGGTTATAAAACCTGAATGGTTGTTCTGGCTGAGTAGATATGACTATTTTTGTGTATATTAATGGTGTTTGAAAACATTTGCTATAGTAGGGATTGAAAATGAACCAATCCAAACTGATTATTGGTGTGCTCAATGTTGGCTTTGAACATGAATACATCGGGCTTGGACATATATAGCTAATCAGGAGTGAGCTTGCTTTATCTGAGTTTATGAGCCGTGTCAAACAGCCTACTTTTGCAATTGAAATAAATAGTAGGTTTTGATAAATTGTTAAGTGTAGAAAGCCTGAAATGGGGATTGAAGATATGATTTTGTCAAATTGGAAGTTAGAAACCTGACCTTTTCATTCCTAATAACTGCAGTAATAATTTCTATAAATCTTTTGACGTGGAAGTACAGTCTTGACTGCTGTAGAAATAGGCAAAATTTACTTGTTCGTTTCACCTGGTCTGTTGATCAAATAGATCCTGCAGTTTAATGGACTGCAAATCGACAAGCCATTTTATTATTATTTTTTTACAAATGGACAAAATTCGAACAAAGCTGATTTAAGAGGAGCTTGAGCCTATTCTGGGGGTCTAGTTTCTTTTTCCCTTGTGTATCATGCTTTGTGTCTGAATGCTATGGCAAAGACTTCTAGCTGCCTCTTTCAGTGTACCAAATTTATCACCTTTAACAAAGTAGGGTTACCAATCTGTTTTCCACATCTCATTTCTTGTTTCTTTCCAGTTCAAATGTGTTCTATTCAAGATTTATCTAAGCATTACTGAGTGAATCACACCCATTTTATATACATTGCACTTGATATAATGCATACCATGCCAAGGTGATGCATGAGCAGGAGCACCAATTCTCTGCTCCTTTTGCTTGTAACCTAACTAGTGCAATCTCACTATACAACTGAGTGCGTATATTGGAAAGAGAACGGACTCCGGTCCCTCTTGTATGTGTTGTATATGAGTCAATCTTGCTGTTTCTTTAGGACTTAATGCTGATCATCAGATCATTTAGTATAGTATTTTGCGTCTTCGTTCTTGTTCCACAAATAAGAATGGGTTCAAGGGGGGATATCGTGTTTAGTAGAATGAACATGACTTCTTATTCTGTGCTTTTAAAAGCATTATTTTCTTCCAACAAGTCGACCTTTTGTGAGACCGCTTAAATATTTTTTGTAATATTCTGCATTAACTTTTGTTAATAAAAGTGCTATTAAAGATAGATTCTCGAGTCCTTTTAAGACCTGTCTTACAATCAGTTGTAATTTCTATCAATGTTTACAGGTAAATAGTCATGTTTTCCCTTCTCCCCCCATGTTTCTTCAGACTGACTATAGATTTCTGCTGTTGATATTCTTTACTGGCAAGAAACTGTGCAGGGCATGTATAAGTGCTTTTCTTTTTGGCTTCTGCGTCTTTCTGTCTTTCCTTTTTATTTCTCTTTTGTAATTTATGTAATTTTCGTTCCTGTTCTACTGTGCTTATGCTGTCTTGGTTACCAGGAGAGAGGTTTTCTCCCTTTGTCTGCAGCTTTTCTTTCGTGTTCTATATTACGTACAGAGACAGGGCGTGTAGTGGACTTGTTTATGGATATTGTGTCATACATTGAGGCAATTATTCTTTCACTCCTCTTCAGCCGCTCAGGTACGGTGACTGAAGCAATTTATCCGTAGATGTATTCATCAATTCTTTCAGCGCTTTTGGATTTATATGCATTTCATCTCTCACTTTCAGGGTTGACTTTTCTTCTATGTGATCCTGAAGTGTCAACTACAGTAATTCGTGGCCTAAGGGGTACAGATGATTGGAATAAGGAAGAATCGGCTTCTTTACGCTATGCATCCGCCTTGATATCTAGGGGATTCTTTTGTCATCCACAGGAAGTTGGAATTATCGTTGAGACACATTTGAAGGCTGTAAGTTCCATTTAGTTGAGATAACTATGTTGTTGGCTCTCTTCAATGACTTTTCCTTCTTCCTGTAGCATTCTTGAAATTATGGAGCCAGATTTCCCTCCCTCCTCCCCCCCCCCCCCCACAAACACCAAAACAAACAACCCCCAAAATTTATGTACGGTTTTTGTTTTTCTTTTCTTGGACAACTGTTGATCTTTAGATGCTGCATTCAGCTGACCAAAATGCCTTTATTGTAGATTGTTGCTATAGATCATTTAATCACATCTACCCCAAACACTGAAGAATTTCTGTGGATATTGTGGGAGCTATGCGGTCTTTCTCGGTATGTATGTTGGGTTTTAGCTGCTTTTCTGCTGATAATTCACAACTCGGGGTACATTTTTAATACTTATGCTGATATGCAGGTCTGATTGTGGACGCCAGGCTTTGTTGGCTTTGATACATTTTCCAGAGGTACATGCTATCACAATTTAAACAAACCCTACCTTACATTTTTAGGTTTTCAAATTATTCCCATAACTTCCATTGAGTCACTCATCCTGCATGATTTTTCCCTCAAGTGATGCTTTTAGTTGGATAATGAGAGTAAGTCAACCATAAATTTTGTTGTTGATGATGAGAATAAATCTTCAAACTACTTCGCATTTTCTTTTCAGGTGAATGAGCGTTCATTTGTCAGAATTGCACATCTTTACTCCTGAATCTCTCATGCATTCCAATATTCTATGTTGTGTGCTGCTGAATTATTCTTTAGGTCTAATGGAAATTGTTGTTGTTCTTTAGGCTCTATCAGTTTTGACGGCTGCATTACATTCTTTAAAGGAGTTGGATCCAGTTTCCATGAATTCTGGTATTTGACTTTTCTATGGTTGGAAGTTTTATGTTTGATCTCTATAGAAGTATTATAAGAGATGGCTGGCATTCTTGTTTGCAGGATCTTCACCATTAAATGTCGCAATCTTCCATGCTGCCGCAGAGATTTTTGAAGTCATTGTTACTGATTCAACTTCATCTTCCTTGGGTTCTTGGATTGACCAGGCTAATGAACTTCATCGGGTGTTACACTCCTCTTCTCCTGGGTCCAATAGAAAAGATGCTCCTGCAAGGCTTCTGGAATGGATTGATGCTGGTGTAGTATACCACAGAAATGGATTTATTGGGCTTCTGCGTTATGTTGCTTTGTTAGCTTCTGGAGGAGATGCACATATGGCGTCAACAAGCATTTTTGGATCTGATATGATGGATGTAGAAAATGTTGTCGGAGAAGCTCCTTGTAGTTCTGATGGTAACGTCATTGATAACCTTCTGGGAAAACGCATAACTGATAAGGACTTTCCTGGTGTCGTACTTCGTGACTCTTCTATCGTTCAGCTGACTACAGCATTCCGGATTCTGGCATTCATTTCAGATAATTCGGTAACAGACAGTTTATTTGTTTATCCTATTTGTTCTTTTCTGCAGTGATATTTGTAGAAGTTTGTAGGGTCTTAACTATTGTGTGATTGGTGAAGGCTATTTCTGCTGTACTTTATGATGAAGGCGCTGTAATGGTTATCCATGCTGTTTTAATTAACTGTAAAGTCTTGCTGGAGAGGTCCTCCAACATTTATGGTGAGCACGAGTCTTGTTCTTCAGTTATTCAATTTTGAATTTTCTGTATACCTGGAGGATTTGGTGATTACTTATTTACACTACTAGTTCTCTTTAATTGCTTCCTTTGTTTGTGTAACATACATTCCATATAAACTCTTATGAAGCCACTAGAATTTTCTTGTAATCTTATTTTTTAAGCTTTGTAAACCTATATGATAAAACCAATCTGGAGAAGTATGCTCCTGTTGGGTGGGAAAAGGAAATCACTGCAAGCTAGTTGAATTCTTCCTGAGCTGATTTTGAATAGACATGTTGTAAAGAGTCTTAAAACTTGATTTATTCTGAGCTCCTGTTATAAGAAGTTATAATCTTCACTTGCTGTGTGTTGTACTGTTGTTTATATGACTGTATTCTCCAACAAGCTGCATCAGAACTGCTAGAGGCAATGCCACCTTTCTCTGTACCTCTAAGAAATCAAAGTGGACACTTGAATTGATGGTGAAATTTATGTTAGCTGACCCTGAGCATGAGTTATTTGATTGTTTTGAATTCCTTGCTCAGCTTTTTTCTATTTCCCAAGATTTCATGCAATATTTATGGTTTGTTTGGTTTAAATGAGTTTGTGGGTGGTTTGAGTTCTCCTGCATTGCTATATTGAGTCAATTCTGTGCTGCTTATTTTTCTCATTTCTGTCTGTTTTAAAGTGCTTCTGGTTTTATTATACTCTCTTTGAGTTGATCAAGATATTGTCCTCTAAGTTCTTCATGCATTTACTTTATGCTGTTTTCTGACTCTTACAAATCTTTGAGGTCATGTACATTTTGTCACTGCTGTCTTTCTAGGTGTTATATTGTATTTTTTTTCCCAATAAAATTGACAATCTCTAGAATGCCAAAAGGGAGTGCATCCCTTTTTGTACATGATTTCTACAGAAAAAGTGGAATCATTTGAGTATACCAGACAAAATTGTTCTATTTGAAGAAACCATTAGTCTGCCCAGCTATACCCAAGCAATCCTCAAAGAGAAAACCATTAAGAAAAAAGGCAACCAATACCAAGCTAGAAATCCTTTAAGGATAGCACATGCTGAAGCCCGTTCAGCCTTTCATGTGAAGTGACAAAGGAGCTCCAATTTTTGGGATTGGTCATTTTTTACCTCGCGTTAGGATTGATGTTTTCGCTAGTTTAATTGCCACGAGATATGGTGAATCACCAATAGATAATCTATTCTAGTTCACATGTGAATCACCAACAGATGATGCTGGCTTCTCCAAGAATTCTGCTCATACTAGGCCACTTGTAAATAGCAAGAACCTCTTCCTCCTCCATCTGGCTAGTCTTATAGTGTGGTCAAAAAATGGTTTTACGTCGCCACACGTTTGTGGAAAGAGGAAAATTTTGAGAACAGAATCCTTTGAGATCCTTGAGGGAGAACCTTAGCGAATCTTTCTTTTCGATTTGGATTCAAGTTATCTTTTTGTGAGGGTTTTATTTCCATTGTATTGGAGTTGGTGTGTTAGTGATTAATTTGCATATTCCTTTATTTATATTTGATGAGTTTCTTTTGTGTTGTAGCAAGTCATCTTTGTTCTTCCAAATGCTTTAATTTTGTTGAATTGTTTGAATGTCTGCCACAGATTACCTTGTAGATGAAGGTACTGAATGCAATTCAACTTCAGATTTATTGCTGGAACGCAACCGTGAACAAAGCATTGTTGATCTTTTGATACCTTCTTTGGTACTGCTGATTAATTTGCTGCAGAAATTGCAGGTGCGTGTAAAGATAGTTTCACCCAGGTTCTCTGTTGAGTTGGATTTCACAAGTGCATGGTATGATTTGGATTTTCTGGGTAATTGAGGCTATTTAACAGAAAGTAGGAAGTGATAATTTTGAGATAATGTGGGAACGTGAATTTTGATGAATAAATTCTGGATTATTTAAGCAATAAATTCTTATGTTTCCTTTGATTTTGCTTGATATCATGTTTTTCCCAGTAAGGTATTTCTTTTGCCGCATGTACAGGAAGCAAAGGAGCAGCACAGGAATACAAAACTAATTAATGCACTTCTACAGTTGCATCGAGAAGTGAGGTAGCCTGGTTCATGTCATCTTTCTCCGATTACTTGTCATTGTGCTTTTCTGAATAAAATCTATTGATTCCTTCATTTGCAGTCCGAGATTGGCTGCGTGTGCATTCGACCTGTCCTCTCCTTATCCGGAAGCCCTTGGGTTGGAAGCTGTTTGCCATCTTATTGTGTCAGCTCTAGCCTGTTGGCCTGTGTATGGTTGGACTCCTGGCTTATTCCTCTTCCTACTTGACAATCTTCATTCAACTTCATCACTGGCGCTTGGTCCCAAGGAAGTTTGTAGTTTGTTTTGCTTATTGGTTAGTAACTTTCTAATTTTATATTCTTCTGGAGTGGAATGTTACCAAATGCATTCTCTTTAATTCTTTTTTCTGTAATGCTTATGTATGAAAAAAAATTCATTTTTTTTCTGCATATTCTGTATTTCAGAATGATCTATTTCCCGAGGAAGGTGTCTGGCTGTGGAAGAATGGGATCCCAATGTCAAGTCTCCTCAGAGCATTTGCTGTGGGAACATTGTTAGGACGTGAGAAGGAGAGACAGATCGATTGGTACTTACAGGCTGGAGTATCTGAAAAGCTGCTAAGTCAGTTGACGCCACAGCTTGACAAAGTTGCGCAGGTTATCCTGCATTGTGCAATCAGTGTATGTGATTTTGCCCCCCAGTTTAACATGTGCTTATTTTTGAACTTGTTACCCCGGCAGATTTTAGTGCATAGTGGAGTCTGCATTCCTTGTTAATTGTGGGCTAATGTCGTGAATGTATACTCTCTGTGGCTCCTTTACAAAGGGGTATTAGAAGGAGAAAAAGTTTGAGTCGCTTTGATTCTAACTCTTGGTTCATATTAAACAGACATTGGTTGTAATTCAAGACATGATTCGGGTCTTCATTATTCGTATTGCCTGCCATGGCACTGATAATGCTTCAGTTCTTTTGCGGCCTATGATATCTTGGATATCTAATCAACTTTCTGGACCATTGGCAGTTGCAGACACTGATTCATACAAGGTCATTAATGTTCTGATTTTGTTTTTCCTTAAAAAAGATTTTATGCACTTGTTTTGTAGTTTGACAAGTGTGAATCTCATGGCCCTTTATTTATCATATTTTTGTTATGTTTTTTTCCCTTCCAGGTTTACAGATTGCTTGATTTTCTTGCTCTTTTATTGGAACATCCACGTGCAAAGGTTATATCAGAAGGACTTTTTGACTTGTTGCATAGTTTTGTGATCAAAAGTGCTTATATATTAAATGTAGCTTACACTAGTTTTCCTTTGTTAGCCATTGTTGCTGAGGGAGGGTGGCATTCAGATGTTCGTCAAAGTGCTTGAGAGGTGTAATGTAGCTGCTACCTCAGATGCCAAGCAGTTTCCAGAAGTCAGACATGTAGCTAGAAATGAATTTTCATGGCTTGCTTGGTGTATCCCTGTATTTAAGTCCATCTCACTGCTGTGTGATTGTCGGACATCTTTGCCGCGCCCTGTAATGCTAGACAGGTAATCTGATGTTGAGTGTTAGTTGATTTCTTTTTTTCCCCTTCCCCTCTGCGTGAATTGGTTAAGTGCAGATTACAGTGGACTGTTTTTTGTGGTTTTCTAGGCACATTCCTAAAGATGTAACTGCAGGGGAATGTTTGCTGATTTTGTCATATATCCTTAATTTGTGTAAGGTACGCTGCTTTATTTGGTTCATGTGTAAGTAAATATGCACTGCTACATTCTCAGAACTAGAGCTTGACCTGTGCAGTAATATTGTTGGAACTTCTAGTTGGCTGATTTGTTTTTTGTGTCAATTAATCCTTCCTTGCGTGTAATAAGACAATAAAAGAGACAATCTTGAACTTTGTAAAGGTATTCAGCAGTCCAGGCAACTCTTCAGTCAAGTGAGACTTGAAAAAAAAATGTCGAAGATAAATGAAGCTGTCTAAAAGCAAAATCTAGTTCAAGAAGCTTGATCCTTCTGAAAAATATTTGTTTCGCTTCTTGGTTCCATGGAGGCACTCAGCTGGGGAGTCTGCTTTCAATTTCTCATGTAAAGAAGTCACTTGTATGAAATGAAAGAGTTCACAGGAATTTGCTCTACTTAGAAAAGTGAAAAAAAACCTTAAACAACAACTTGGGTTTCTGTTGTGCGTTCTCACTCTTCAATTATGGATTTGACTATTTCTAGTGTATTGAACTAAACTTTTGCATCACGATAACAGCAGAACTGCATTTTGTCTCTCGTACTCAGAATGCATCTGATCTTAATTAACTCTGTTCCTGTCCTTTACACATAATGCTTCTTCTACTGATGATCTATTTTCCAACTTATCTATAATTAAAATCAATTGTGCATATCTGGATATTAGTTTCTATGATTGAAAGAAATTGCCAAAAGAAAAAGTGAGTGAACTAGAGTATTCCATTACCTTTGTCAATCTTTCTAAATTATGTTTGAAATTCATATGTTCATTCTTACTTTGGCTTACTATGATCTTTCCTTCTTGTTTTCATTTGAAACCTAATCAACAAAACAGGTTTTTTGGGGTTTACTTTTCTTTTCCTTCCTAGAATCAGATATTCCAAAATGACCTTAATGTGCTGCCTTCCCACAAGCAAATCCTGTGTCGTGATATTTGGTTATCTTGTTGGGGATATAACTGTGTAACATTATAACTCAAATTGTGCCGTATCAATTTGTTTTTTTCTCTCCTGTATTTGGCTTGTTGGTTGTGAATTTTGTTTTTTTTTTTAAATTGAGTCGCACTTGGTCTTCCATTTTTCTTCAGTTTGCACTATGCACTGTAACCTTATCCCGTGCCTCTTTTTTCCCTTCTCTTTTAACATAAAAACCAAACAGGGCAAACTTTCTGCTGCATCTTGACCATCTGCCTGTGTTGCTTCCTTCCTGCCTGCTTCTGTGTGTGCATGTTGTATGTAACTATGTCTTCAACTGGCTGAAGCATTAGACTTGAACACATATGTTCCCATTGTTAATAATTGTTTTACCATATTTGTCCACTCTTGTGCTTCTGGTTGGTTTAAACTCTACCTTTTTTCTGTCCCCCCCCCCCTTTTTCTATTACACCTTTTATCGTATTTCGTTCATAGAGGGTGGTGGCTCCTGAATATGGGGATTCTTCTAGATGGTTCCAATGCGAAAATCTTTTGTTCTCTGAAGTAGATTTCAAGGCTCTGGTAGTTCTTGTGTCTTTACAGGTGTTTTGACAAATATATATATGAAGTTGTTCCTTTTTACTTGCATGAAGCATTCAAATTATGATATTCAACACACTTAGCATCCTAAGCCTCATACAGTGGTTTTGAGTTGGTGCTGATTCTGTGATACTTTGTCAAATCTTAGTATGTGGTTTTATCTTACTTCATGAAATGATCTTTGGGTTGTGTTGTAGGTCTTGCCAGTTGGAAAGGAATTACTTGCCTGTGTATCTGCTTTCAAAGAATTGGGTTCCTCTGCTCAAGGCAGATCTGCATTGTTATCCATTTTTCTGAAAGTTCAGCCATTCATTTTTGAGGACTCTGCAGTTGAGAGGAGTCGTGCTGATGATAGGGACCTCAAGATTGTTAATGCCTGTGAATGGAGGGAGAGTCCTCCTTTGCAAATTTGCTGGAGTACACTGCTAATGTCAATTGCTTCAAATGATGGTTCGCCAGAATATGCTGTTGAGACCATTGGCCTATTGGCCTCTGGTGCTTTACTCTTCTGCTTGGAGAGAGAAAGGTCTTGCTCTTATTTCTTCAATTATTTTTTTTTACTTTGTTATATCCATACCTTTTTGCTTTTCTTGATTTGTTTTTCTGCTGAAGCTTGATTTGTCATTTCAATTTATGGTTATTGCTGTTAATTTTGTTAAAGAAATAAAAGTAGAAGATGCAAAAAAGGGCAAATTATTCTCTGTACATATTTTCCTAAAGCAATGGGCAAAGACTCTTGACCACACTATCATGTGTTAAACTTTCTATATATTAAAATACTTACGATGAGGATAGATTTGGACCATATGGTCACAGATTTAAAGTATATATGTGAATTCTTCGACTTCTTCACCATGTCGCCGACCCTGCTTGTTTTGCATACTCATCTGATTGGTCTTGTTTCTGTTTTTCTTTCCTTTTTCTTTGGCTTTTTAAGTTATAAACTACTTTGATACTGTTGGAATTTTGCCATGAAAGCTTAGTGGTTCTATAAATAAAATATAAATTAAGTAATTGGTAGATAAGGACATTAGATGCTAGAAGACATGAAAGATAAAGCAAGATCATCTTAGGCTGTTAAATTTGAGACAGCATCTAAGTAGTCTTTCTTTATACTTGAAAGGAAATGAAACTCGATTGGTGGTACTGAATATTGTCCTCAGTCCAAGATCATTTGCAATTTAGGTAGTTGAGGGATATGTCATCTCGTTCTAATTTATGCATGTTGATGACTTTACCGCAATTTTAACAGTTTATCAGGGGTTTTAGCAGGTGAGGAGTAGCTGACCTACTACTGTTCTGCATCAGGTTTAGAGTTGTTAAGTTTGGTATGGCACTGCTTTAATTTTATAATGTTGTGGTTGGGGATGAACAAAAGTTTCATAAGTGCTACACCGAATGCTAACCTCCTTGGTCTTGGAGCCCTTCTTTTCTGAGATTTTGCATCATAAGTTGTACCTATTTAGAGGATTTCCTCCTTTTAATTTATTTATATTTTTTATTTGCTCCATTCTTGATGACATTAGTTCTTCGAGTAGCAAAATCTGAGGATTGACAAGTTTATGTATTAAAGTATCAGAATGAGGTTAAACATTGTGTGTTCTATGCTAGATCCCAAAAACTCCGAATTTTGGGCCTTCATTTACTGTTGTCTGATAGCAGCTGGTAGCAGTATTATATTTTTGCCTAAATAAATAATTTTTACTTCCAGATTTAGTTTCTGTTTAAATGTTTTCTGCATTTATGTCACTTGGTATACACTAATATCTACTTGGGCACTTTCAGCCTGAACTTGGAGAGAATTACTGCAACTAAGTTCCTTTTTGGGATTGAGAAGGATGGGTGTGGTACAGATAGTTTTCTTGACGAAAGCATGAAATCACTTCATGAACTTGCAAATATATTGGAGCCAGAGGCAAGTGATGATTATTCAGCTTCTTTTCATAATTCCAGATTTTCATTCTGCATTCTTGAGTAGTGATATATCTTTGTTGGGTTTTGAACTACTGTTCCCTTCTTGTATTGGGTCATTATTGTGCAGGTAATGGAATCTGCAAGCTCTTTATTACTTATGTTGCAAAAGCCTACTCATGCAGTAAAGGTCGATGATATCAAGGCCAGTATCCTTCCCTCGTCATCAATTGCTGCATCAGTTTCTACAAGGATACATAGAATTGCCGATAGTGGTGCTGAAAGGATTGAGGACTATGATTTAGGTGAATTTGGAGACAAATTCTTATGGGAATGTCCTGAAAATTTGCGTGATAGATTGACGCAGACAGGTCTTTCAATGAAGCGGAAGATTTCCTCACTGGATGGGCCTAATAGGCGTGTCAGAGCTGATAATGCCTCGACTGAAACTATTGCTCAAAGTTCATTTTCACGGGGCTCAGTTCCCCCTGCTACTTCTGGTCCGACTCGAAGGGATACATTTCGGCAGCGCAAGCCCAATACCAGCCGACCTCCTTCTATGCATGTGGATGACTATGTTGCTAGGGAAAGAAATGCTGATGGTAACAATAATCCAAATGTAATTGCTATTCCACGCATAGGATCCTCTAGTGGGAGACCTCCGTCTATTCATGTTGATGAATTCATGGCCAGACAAAGGGACCGCCAACATCCAGTGGGAATGGCAGTTTCTGATGCAACTGCACAAGTGAAAAGAACAGCTCCTGAAAACAATAAAGATGCAGAGAAGTCCAATAAATCTCGGCAACTGAAACCTGACCTTGATGATGATCTTCAGGGAATTGATATCGTTTTTGATGCTGAGGAATCTGAACCTGATGAGAAGTTGCCTTTTCCTCAGGCAGATGATAATCTGCCACTACCTGCACCTGTTGTGGCTGAGCAAAGCTCTCCTCACTCGATAGTGGAGGAGACAGAGAGTGACTCTAACCTAAATGCACAATTGGCTTCTAATATGGATGAGAATACAAACAGTGAATTTTCTTCAATGATGACAGTTTCTCGTCCAGAGGGGTCATTGGCTCGAGAACCAAGTATTTCTTCAGATAAAAAATTTCCTGATAAGTCAGATGATTCAAAGAGCTTCATAAACAAGATTTCCAGTGGTTTTGACTCAGCTGTGCTTGCAAGTAGTTCAGAGCTTTCTTCCTCCACTTATGCAAACGTTAATAAAGTGTCTGGGCAGTTATCAACTGACTCTAGAATGACAAATAATTTATACTCAAAAGTGGGTCTACAACATGGTGGTTTACCTTCAGCTATTGGTTCTCAAGGATTTTATGACAAAAAGTTTCATCTAAATCAGCCTCCCTTACCTCCATACCCACCTCCACCAACAATTTCACCTTCGCCGTCTCAAAATACTGATGCTGTTGGCAGTCAGTCTTCTCCTTTTGTTCATTCAGTGGCTGATGTGCAGCCTCCATTACCACCAGGCTTTCATGTGAGGGACTTTATTTTTCTTATTTCAAAGTCTTGCAATTCTATTAACATACCACTAATAAGTCAATTTGATTTTTGCAGGTTCAGGCAGAGTATCAATCTGCTTACACAAATAGTTCTCTGGCATCCTCAAGTCCCCTTACCGATTCCAAGTTTGGTCGGGCAACTCTTTCTTCACCTGGTGGATCTACTAGACCCCCTCCACCTCTTCCTCCTACACCACCTCCTTATTCAGTTAACGCTTCTACGTTATCCTCATCAAAACCTCTGCCCTCACAGTCTGTAGTTTACAGCCAATCTGTTGGAGCAGTTGACCTTCAGCAGACCTCCATTGCATCATCAAGTGATGCTCGACCAAGTAACCTTTCATCTTCTGGCACCGTGGTGACCTCTTTTGCGCCAGCTCCTTTAGGACCCCCATTGCTCTTTGGTAGACCTGGCTCCATGCCTGGTAATCTTTACGGAAGCAGTTCAGCCCCACAGCATATGGAAAATTTGCCAAATATTTTGCAAAATCTTCCAATCTCGTTGCCTGCTATTCAATCTGTACCATCTCTTACTCAGTTGCAACCACTGCAGCCGCCACAAATTCCACGCCATACAGCACAGAGTCTGAGGCCAGTTATTCCATCTTCCCCCCAGCCGGAGCAAGTTGGTTCCTTGCTTCCAAGTTCCTTGCAATTGCAAATGCAAACATTACAGATGTTGCAACAGCCCCATGCCTCTCCAGCTCACCTTTATTATCAGACACCACAGACCGATAATGTTTTGCAACCACAGCTGGTTGAACGTTCTCAATTGCAGCCTCTGCATCAGCAAGGTGATGGTACATCTCAGCAACACGATGCTGGAATGTCCTTGCAAGATTTTTTCAGGTCCCCAGAAGCTATTCAGGTAGATCTACATTCTGGGTCCAGATATAATGTAGTGTCTCTTGAGCGGCTATTTAACTGATTTGGGTCATGACTCTCTGTATGCTATTGCAGTCTCTATTAAGTGATCGCGATAAACTGTGCCAACTTCTGGAACAGCATCCAAAGTTAATGCAGATGCTTCAGGTTTGTTGATCATTCCACATGGTTTCCATTTCTGTCAATCTCTTTGTCCCTCTCCCTGTCTCTCTGTTTCTCTCTCACTCACTCACACATGCATGCATATGCATGCACATAAAGTGTGCCTGCATACACACAAGCACATCTATGTCCCACTTGCGGATGTCCTCCAAGGTAAAACTACCAACTGCTGTATGCGTGCAGATATTGAAGTTAATTTATCATTTACATGCATTGTCTATTTAGTCATACACATTTTAACATTTCCTCTTATTGGCTTCTATTGAACTTGGAAGTATGCTTTAGACAGACTACATATTAAGTTGCTATGCATGAGAATATTTTGGCCAATGTTTTTGCTGGAGGTTACCTTCGGCATATAGTATCATGACTATAACTCCACATTTTTGTAAAGTTTGATCCTGTTTAATAGTTGATTAAATTGTCTTTTTTTGTTCCTTTGTCTGTATGAATCGTAATATTTTCTCGTCTGTATTCTCACCATTTCACCAGCAACAACATTGTTGTACTCATTCCTTGGATCTTGCGCATATTGTAATAAGGCACGTGATTTGTTTGTGGTTTCTCAGGATAGATTGGGCCAGCTATAGTTGCACTATTGGCAACACTGTGCATTGGAAGCTTGACGCTGATCTGTCTTCGTGCAGCTGTAATGAAGACTACATAGCAATAGTTTCAGGCTGTGCAACATGGTACCAAAATTTGTGCCATTCAATTGTCCCGGTTTTATTTGGTCATTCTTCTTGTAAATTGCTGTATGATTTAAGATTCTGCAACTAATTTGCTGTTGCAGGTGTTGTAAATCATATTGCTCTCTCTCTCTCTCTCTCTCTCTCCCTCCTAGTATTTCTGTGATGGAATTTATTCATTGTCAAATAGCATATTTAGTGTTCCATGTCAAACCAAGCCGTCCATGTACTTTTTGACAATATGAAATATACAAGATGGCAAGGAACCCTTCTGAGGTTCAATATGTTAGCAGCTGGCTTTGTATACGTGCCTGAAATGAATGGTTCAATATTCCTATATGTTCAAAGTCAAGGTTCCACTTTCTAAAGGAGGTCTAAAAGTATTCATTCCTCTACGCCCGGGAGGAGTCTCGTACAATGTTGTCTCCTCGGCCGAGTGCAACACAAGGATTCTAGCATAAAAACCGGTGATGGCCAAATAGTGTCACTTGGTCATGTGCTGGGGATCTTGATAATAAAATATAATTAGGGGCAATAAACCCATCAAAGAAGCGATATTTAAGAATTTCAGAAAAGCGGATGCTGGATGTCGGAAACTGTTGCAGACCCTGTGCGCCTGGATGTCTGTTTTCTGAAACCCATTTGTAGTTGTTTATAAGATTGTTGATAGAAGAAGCGCGGTCGGAGGGGGCAGTGACGGAGTCAGGATTTTTTTTTGGGGGGGCCAAAATTGAAATTTCATTCAAAGATGACTAATTCATATATATATATATATATATATATCAACTCTCATAATATAAACTAAAATTGAAAAAATTTAGGGGGGGTCAATTTTATTTTACACACATATTTACATATTATGAATTAAAATTCTCAAAACTTAGGGGGGGCCATGGCCCCCCTCTGCCCCCCGTTGGCTCCGTCATTGGAGGGGGCTAAACATCTTCGTGTTCGTGGATGAACGGGTAAAGGCATGAATATGGCCAATCGATCATGATCTGATCACTGGACTGGTAAAAAGGGAATCACACCCGACTGAATTTAGTACTAAAATAAACTAATACTAATAGAGAGACACTGGGAATAGAATATGCACGCACGATCCAAGAAGCCCATGATCCAAGACACCAGTTTCCCAAGTCATTCCTGGGCTACTATAACATGCCCAGTTGCGCTCCTTACGGACCCGAGACATTCCCTGTCAGGGAACCCCCCCCTCAAATCTAAGCTTCCTCCCGCTCGCTCGTGGAACTACCTGCCTATCCAGTTGAGTACCTACTAACAAATAAGCTGGAGAGCACTCTTCATGAGCATATACGTGGATTTTTGTGTACATATTTCATCAACCTATCTCTTTTTTTTTTTTTTGCTTTTTTTTCATGAGCTAGTTTTATTCCAGTTTGTGTTTCTTTTGTACTTCTTTTTCTTTTTGTCGTTATTGGGCTTCATTGACCACGTGTAATTGTTTAAGGGCATAAAAACTGATGTGCTTAGCAAGCAATAAATCCGAATTACTTGAAACCTCCAGCACGTTTCCTCAGCCTTGGATTAGCATTTAGCACACGCTTGCCAAGAGATTTTAGAAATGAAAATAATTTCATTCCTTGGTAGGAAAGCTTTTCTTTCTCTGTTCAAATTCCAAGGTGAATTTGGCTTTCTATGTTATATAGCTCATGATTTCCCATCTAGGGCATGAGATCAAATTCAAAATCCCCACTTGATAAGTAAGTTAGCATACTCACCCCGGAAGGAGGCCAAAGCATTAGCAACACTAGAGATTGTTGAGAAATCAACCGACGCAAAAACTTGTAGTAGTAAAACAACGTAAATTAAGATACACAACACATTGCGGAATCAATATCCGATTTTAGAAGCAACCAACCACTACCATGTAGGTGGATCCAAAATGAGATAGTAATAGATTGGGTGAATCGAGGCCTTTGCCTCCCAAATCACACTCAGTCCCACCAATGAGAGGCCGCCATGGGTAGCAAACACCGACACCGTGTATTAGCCTACGGGATAGTAACAACCACTACCACTAGGGCTGCTCCAATCGTCCTTCACGCTCCCGGAAACCATGTCATCACACACACATGTACTCATGCCCAATCCTACGTAATACTCAGCTAATTTTTCACATGTTTCCGAAAACAAGCCCTTCATTTCATCAAACCTACGTAACACACACACACACATTCAATATAACAAACAACAAGAAATCTGTATCAGATCGGATACTATCATTTACGGGGGGATCTCTCTCTCATCTTGGCTCCAATGCACAAGTGGGAGAGAGACACCGCCACCAATTTTGTTTCTATAGTTGATTCGTGTTAATTAATTGGGAGGAAACTAGCTAACGGATATATGAGCTTCTTCTTGTTGTTGTTGTTCTAGCCTATACACGCATTTCAGAAGAAGCCCATATGTAAATTTGTGATGGAAAGAGGATGGAAACCCAACGTCGAGATATCACCAGCATGTCCTAGATGTGGTTCCTCCAATACCAAATTTTGTTACTACAACAATTATAGCTTGACTCAGCCGAGGTACTTTTGCAAAGGGTGCAGAAGGTATTGGACTAAAGGGGGTTCCCTCCGAAATGTACCCGTTGGGGGCGGCTGTCGAAAGGGCAGAAGGCGTAATAATAGAACGTTTCGCGATGGTGCTACTACTATTGGTATCCCTCTGAGAGCGGCTGTTGCCGGTGATGGGGCGGTGGTTTCTTTAGGCCACATCAATGGGACGACGACTAATCCATTAATATTGTCCGAGTCGTCCACCTCCTCGATGCATGGCTGCACATTCGCGAGAGCTCGGGAGGAGGGCTCAACCGATATTGATCTTGCATTAGTGTATGCAAATTTCTTGAATCAGAAGTCAGCTGGGGCGGGCGCCCATGAGGTTGATGATCAGATTCATGAGGGTGCTGCAGCTGAACCTCATGATCGTCATAGGCTAGAAATTCCCATTTTAATGCCTCCTAATAATATTGCTGCTGTTGGTGTTGGTGGTGGTTCGTCGTTTCATCAGTTTTCGAGTGTTGAGAGCTTACAGATGATGGACTTGATGACTAATAATAATCAATTGTCTCAAGAACCTTTTGCTGAACGTGGGTCTGTTTCTGATCGGTCATCAGATAATCATTTCGGTGCTGGCGATGCATTTTACTTTTCTGGGCTTGATTCAATCGAGAGGCAGCAGGTGGCCACGGATTATGATCATTTAACGAGCTGCGCAACGACTGATACTAGTAATGCTTTGAATCAGATAAACAACTACATGTTGCCACCATTGCCGGGTGAAGAATTAAGTACAGCTCATTCTGAAGGAATGGTATGGTCAGGTTGCTGTGATCAGGAATTGTTGTTTCCCAGCCATAAGTTCCATGGAAATCAATCTTCATCAGGGCTAGTAGAATCCCATGTCGTACAAGATCGTTCAAATGATCAATTGGATGAAAGTCGAAGCCCGTTTAACTTGTCAATCGAATTGTGCAATATTTTCAGGCCTTGAGAAATTAATGCAGGTGTACTCCATTTCTTTTTCTTGCCAAAGGGAAAAAAATTAATACAGCTGTGTATAGGTGCAAAAACGTTTCGAGAAATAAAATGCTATAATGTAACTAAAGTAAACATACTCTTTTTTTTTATTAGCGACGATAACCTGATTCAAAAGAAGTGCTTACTCGTTTTCCCTTTAACTCAAAAGCAACGGTTACCATGGCTATTGCAGAAGGTGAGCAGACACAGTTACAATTGATGTTGGTAGCTGCAGAGTTTCTTAAATGTATCTTCTACTAGAAATTTTTTAGTTAACTATGGAGAATTAGCACTTATTTTGGTTTAGCAAAGAATTTGAACTGTTTGTGCATAGATACTTGCCCGGGAAGCTATACATATAAGTAGATTACCAGCAAGATCGTTCAGCTTTAGGGTTTTCAAGAACTATGGCCTTATATTTGTTATTGACGATGATGAATCTTTAGCTCTCCTTATTTGTTAACTTTAAGGATCGTTCCCAGTTTTTTGGTTAAGCTTGAGCATAAGTTCTGCTAACGACAATTTTCCAGACTGAAGTGCACGAGAGCAATAATACATTACTCCTACAAGTTTTTTGCCAAGTGTCCTGTACACAGCTTGCCTTAGCTTGGTGTGTACTTTTTTGTATCCAACATTTGTCAAGTTCAGAAATGTCTTGTATGTCGCTTTATTCTTGGGTATTAAAAAAAAAATAAAAAGTAATACATGTCAAGGCCTATCTAACAGGTGTCCCTTGAGACTCGTTAAAATAGGATTCATATGTTGGTAATTTGATAAAATAAAGTTAAATAGGGAAAGTATATAATGCAAGGTGGAGTAATAATTATTATTATGTGCATTCACATAATTAATTATGTTAAATGTGTTAGGTACTCATTATAAAAACCCTAAATGTTATATCAATCCTTCTATCAAATCTATACAATTACAATTTTGGAAACAAATATATATTTTGGAAAATGTTCTAAAGAACTTTGCATGATTGTAAACACCATAACACTCTTCAAATCATACTTTAATTAATTTCTTATATTAGTTAATACAACAAAAATTAGAAATTAAAGAAAAAGGAAATTGTTAAGCAATTGACGCACTGCTTTTCTAGGCAGCGGTCATACTGACCTAGTTTTGATTTCTATTGGAGGCTGGGATTGAATAAGTCAGCCGGATATTGATCGTCCTTCAGGAGAATATGGGCAAAGCCAAAAAAGGAAGGATAAACTTATTGTTCAGTACACTAACAAGTTCATATCGTTGTCACATAATATAAATATAAATTTAAAATTTAAATTATGCGTATGTGATATACATCCATAACTATTAATGTAAAAAAATCACTACACGATTGGTGCATGACATGTTAATCCAAAAAAGAAAGGGGAAATCAGGAGGACCTACATTTTTGCTGCATGCTGCCTAAGGCAAACAATTTTTAGAAGGCAACAGAAAATTAACAGTAACTGGTTTGACAAGGGTAACATAACATTAATCATTCGTTAGTACTTGGCAAATGCTTTAGTTATGTGCTAGTATTCCAGAAGTGATCAAAGAATTACTCCCTCCGTCCCACTTTGATAGTCCTGTTTTCCTTTTTCATCTGTCCCAAATTGTAGTTCACTTTCCGATTGAAAAATGTAGTTATCTTTTAATTTCTCTAAAATTCCCTTATTCAATGTAAGTTGTTATAGATTGCCAACCTACCCCATTTAATACATTTACATTTAATGTGAAATAATGTTAAATGAGGATTGATTCTTTCTTGACCATCAATTCAAGTTTCTATGAATAATTGATATAAAGTTGTACTCTATTTAATGTAAGGGTATTTTAGAAAAATAGCAATCTAAATTTATTTTTCTAACAAAATTAACTACTTTTCTTAAATTGTATGAAAGAAAAACTAGGAATACCAAAATAGGACAGAGGGTTATTTTTTGTTCGTAGTTTCTTGTCCTAGATCATTTCATTGCCGCCTCCAACCAGTTATTATGCTCATTAATCAGGGCAATGTTTTGTTTGGATCAATCGAATAACACAAATTTCCGTGTTAACATGAACCCATGCGAGCCCGTGATCCGAGAAACCACTCCCCCGCAATCATCTCCATTAATAAATCTTCCAGGTCTCCGAGAACGTTCAACAATAATTTGTTTATTTGTGTCTGCTCAAGTAATAGTACTTAAACAGCATTCACGTTCTACTAGACTTAATTAAATGAAGATGTATTATCTTGTGCACTACTGCTACTACTAATACCACACGAATTGCTTTCCTCTGAATATATGAACACTACGCAATACTGCTTCGGAGGGCCGCCAGCTTAAGTGCTGTTTTTCTCATTGATCAATCAGTGGATTCACATGATGATGGATATCAAGGGAGGAAACAAAGGAGAAACATGTATAGGCCAATGACGATCGATATCGAGGGAGGAAACCGGAGATACTAGACGGCTTCGATCTTGATGTGATTTTTCTCAATTGTCCTTATTTTTGGAGGAGAGATCTAATTAGTATCGAGTTAATAAAATTATAGGTAAAGGCCTATGTTAAGGGCATTTGGCATTATGTTCACCCAAAATCTACGGGGGTTGATGATCCATTGCTGAATCCTCGGGTGGAACCAAACCTTTTGAGGCTAGGCTTTGTCGTTGCTAAAAAAGTTGGTTACTTTTATCAACAAGAATGTTGTGTAAATGCATCTTTAAGTGGATAATCACTTTGTTTATTGCCATTAATCATTTGGGTATCTGTTTAAAGTTCATTTAGTCTTGTTAATGAAAAGCTCATATACAAGTGTTTGTTTCAAAATATATGAACTGAGCAAGATAGCATGCATAATTTCCTTCTCCATCTTCCAGTATACATTAAATATTTTGTTACTTCATATTGTTACTCAATGTGCATGAGTTTTTTGATATTCGCTTGAACTATCGTAAAATCTTCTTTAACCACAGGCACCAAACACCTGCGCGATGCGCGGGCATTCCCCTCCTAGTATATATATATATATATATATTTCTCTTTTTCCCAAGTATAATGGTAGGATTTAAGAAGCAGGACGAGAAAAAAGGAATTTAAATTAAGAACGTCTAATTCTTGAAGTTTGAACAACATAATTGTTTATTTTGTAGCATTACAGTGCTTTAAACGGTTATTACACGAATGCATCAAACAATCTCGTTCCACAAATCTGTACTTAATTCGCAGTATTTCCAAAGCATATATGGGGATTAACCTAACCATTCCAAAAAAGTGTTAGCATTTTTGACGAGCCAAAATGTTCTTTTTATATCCTTCACAGAATGCGGTTTCCATTGCCTTTTCTTTCTTCTAATTAAGCATTTAGCCGTTGTTAATTGAAGGGGGGTAGATCTATGAATCGGACAGACTAGCGGAAATGCTTGAACATTGAACAAGTAAAGAGTACTAAGCTCATGAGAGTCTAGTACAGAGTCATGACTTGATTCATAAATATATATATACATATAAATGGCCAATGCATGACTATTCCAACTTTGGTCAAACGAATCAACAACGGCATGCTACGCTGACACTGATATTCCTCGTTTGCCATTTCTTTTACTCTCCCTTTTTCACCCTTGTGCTTCTTTTGGGCGCCACAAATAGACGTTGGTTGGATAATGAAATATTGAAAATGATAGATAAAGTTGGGTGGAGACTGGAGAGCCGAAATAAGTAAAAGAAGGACGAAATACTTGTGTCATGAAACACGTTCTCTGCTTTATTACCATCCAATTATCACTTTCTTAAAATGCAGATTTTTCTTCTTTTTTGCTATTGTTTTGGCAAGTAGTGCTTAGACTTTACCCTTTTGTTTGCTTCTTTCTTTGGGAATTTTTCACTTAAATCCCGTAGTGGCCACTTCATGATCTTGGATATGAGATGCCCACTTTTTGGTTAAGCGGAAAGGTTAACAAATTAGATGCTCTTTGTCAGAAAAGATGGATGCTTAGCTTTCTAGAGGAGTGATTAGCCAGCCAGGGCTTGGAATATTTAGCCTCCGTAGATGTTGTGTTTTGTCAGAAACCAACCCTAAACAATGTTTCTGGAGTTTGAATAGATACTAGTACTAGCATACTTTTTTTTCCAAAAATGCGGCTGTGAATAAACTGAAAACGTTCGTCTTTCCTTTGTCTTGCCCTTTGATTAATTTGTCTAACTTACTATTAAGCAGTACTTTAAAATTTGTTTTAGGTGGCACATCCAGTCATTCAGTCTGCTGCGGCCTGCGAGTATTTTATGCTGCCCGCTATTTCGGGCTTACCTACAATTAACGCTCTTCTTACTTTTCTTCCTCTACGCTTATAATAAAATACACTCACCCACATGCATGGACGCAAGAATGTTTGATTATTGATCCACCAACCAATCTTCCATCTCATCTTCCGCTGTAATAAACAAAAAACTGCAATGAAGAAGGAAATTTTCTATATGGAATATCAGTCAAGGTGTTGAATATCTCAGGATTGTCATGAAGGAGTAGATTATCAACTTGTTTAGACGAACGGCGCCGCCCTGTGGTACAAGTTCAAAGCCTCATTAGGCTTAACAACTCCTTTCCTCGTTTTCCATCATTTGCTGCAATTGTTAATTCAACACTACAGCTGCATAATTGAGACAACAACTGCGCATGCTACAAGAAAAGATTAATCGTGTAGAAAAGAAATAAGAGGCTGTTATGAATTTACGATGATAACATGAATTCTGCACAAGTATTATTCGCGTCAATTGAAATTTTCGCCACGGTTCAGTATCTACGGCCGTAGAATTTGGCCCTGTGTAATTGTCTAATTACAATTGAATCCTATTATCTACACAAAAATCAGCACTAATCTCTAACAACTAGTTTATCCTCCCAATTAATTAACATGGGTATGAAGGCCGCAAACTGGTGGGAATGCATGGAGAATTATTCCAAGTCCTAGCATGCAATTTAAGGATTTCTCTAGCTCTTTCCTTAGTCTTGCTTCCGCAATCAACTTGAAGCACCAAACACAGCTTAGACACCACCCCCAAACTCAACATTTCTTGAAGAACACTTGTGGTTGCAGAGAATCTAGAAATGGAATGAAGAATCTTCACAGCTCTATCACTTGCCACTTGAGAAACCCTGAGTATCTTTTTCGATATGATAGCCAACCCTGCGCCGTGCTTCAAGAGCTCAGCTCTTCCTTCAGCACATTGGCAGACTTGTTCTAACACTATCAGCATCATTTCTGTCGCCCTTTTCTCCGTAGAATCAAGAAGGAGATCAATCAATACGGGGACAGCGCCAGCTTCGGCGGCCTTGATTCTGTTTCTTCCTCCTGGACACACGTTGATTAGTAGCTTCAATGTTGCCTTTGATGCCTTGCGCGAGATCTGATCGTGCAAGATTTGGATTAGTTCGACGAAAAATTCAGTTTTTAGACTGGTCAACTGCATTGGGTCGACTACTTCGGACATGGATTTCAACAACAGAACTGCATAGGCACGAGATTCGTAGTTCCCACGTTGCATGACACGAACCAAGGAGTCGATGAGTTTTGCATTTCTCTGGAAGAGGGTTTTAAGCCTATCTTCGGATAGTTGCAGATGACAAAGTAGACTTAAGGCTTCATCGCTTGCTTTTGTCGACTCCAACGTATTATGTTCGAATATGCCATGATGATCATCACTAGCTGATGACGCCGGTGTTGGTATTGATACTTCTTCGATGTTGTTGATAATTGAAGCTAAGAAATCGGCTGCTCCTACGGTTTCCATGCATCTTTTGTTGGTCTCGTTGTGGGAAGCAATGGATCTCAATCTTCTCAGACACTTGATTTGCAGCTGTGGGGACTGAGCTTCATTGAGAATCTTCACGAGTTGGGCTTTGCTGATTGGAGCTTTAGGTGTGGGAAACCTTTCGACGCCGTGGGAAGCGTTGACCGTGCACCATGATTGGATTACTCGTCGGAGGGTGATGTTTGGAGTCAATTCTGAATCTGTAAGGACTTGTTTGGTAACCGGACATGTAGTGTTCTTCCCTGAAATTAGCCATTTTTCTATACTCTCGCGATCATATGTTATGCCTGTGGAGACTGTAACGGGGTCTTTCATGATCTGAAGAGAAATGGGGCAGAGAAAAAATGGAGGAACTTCAATTGCGTCCATTAGTAGAGGAAAACAATTGAGAATAGTAGTATTAGCCCGGATGAGGATTAACTAAACTTAGTTCAAGAAGCAAGGACGAATGATTAGTCGATCAGAAGTAGAAGTTCTATATGTTTGATCGAAATTAAGCAGAAAGTTTTGTGGTTGATATAATTGAGTAGTTGATGAATAAGGAGAAGAACTAGAGCAGTGGTGAATTGGTTTGATGGAGTTGGGAGGAGAGAAAAGACTATATATATACGTGTGTGCATTAATGATGTGGGCTGGGGAGAAACTAGAAGGTAGAAAGATGTTCAAAATGCCAAAGTCAAAACACGGAAAACAGGAACCTCATCCTTTCTGGCTTTCTCCTGGCTGGCTTGCTCCTAGAGAGTTGATAGTCAGAGACGAGACTTTTCTAAGGTATTGAAGAGCTCAACAATGACAATTATTTTGCCGAGTCTCTTTGTCTCTTTCGTGTGTGTGTGCGTGTAACATATGTGTGGCAGAAGCGTAAGATGGATTGATCATACATCCATCCATATCTTGATTATTAGTATTTTTTTTTTTTGTCAAAAGATTATTAGTATTATTTTGACTTTGTTTCTAACAGCACATGGATTCTCTTTCTGGGCTCCTGCTTGGTATTATTTGGTGGTCATCATCCTCCGAGTTACACGATGGATTGAGACTTGGGACGATTTTGGAAACCTCCCTTGAGGTTTCTTATAATACCACTTAGTACCCTTACGATTTAAAATATATTACCGACTTCCCCTATTATCAACTTCTTGTAACATTATCCATCCATTTCAAAGTATCTGATTGAAATGCTCATCCTAGTAGATAGAGGATTCTTTTTTTTTTTTTGTTGAAATTGTCCTTTATTGTTCTACTATTTCATAGAATTATAAGTATATTAATTAGATATTGAAAACAAAGACAAAAAGTATGGATTGGAGGCATAAGTTTAATGGCACAAAATCTAGCTACGGAAAGCAAAAGTAACTATCTTTTTAACAGGAGAAAAAAAATTAAATATATATTTGAGATGTTTTCAAGTTACAAAAGGCACGCAATCAGGATTAGGCTGATGTTATTTGTTCACAAAATAGTAAAAAATTTAGGCAGTTCAGGCACGGGTGTTTATTTAGAAATATAATATTGAATCCACGTTTATTTTTAATTCATTTATCCCTCAAGGCACTGAATGAAAAACAACATTTAGTTAGTGTAAAGTTTTTTTTTATGAATTTAAGGAGTTTTATAAAATTGTTTAGATTTTCTTTGTCCGAATCAACAGACTAGAAAAAGACAAAAAAAAAAAAAAGGATAAAGGGACTTATTTGAAATGTTTGTGCAAGATATTAAGTTCTAATCTGTAAATCTCTTCAAATGATTTTTATCTGTTTTGTAAATTAGTTAAAATTTTTAGTGTTTTATATCCAAATTATGATAAGAAAAAAACTATTAAAGGATCTTTCAACCTTCTTAAAAACCTGTAAGTTTCTATTACAAAACCACATTTATCAAGGTTTTAAATGTTAATAGACTAAATTGCTCTGTCATGAACTACCAACAAACCAAAACAAAACGACAATTTTGGAATGTTAAATTATCTTCATTGTCCCAAAATGAGCTTTTTAATCTTATATTTTGAGATGGGCTCACAAAGTTACAAAAAGAAAAATGTTAACGGAGATCTATAATAATTTTTCAAGTTTAGGGCGCTAAGTGGTATTATCAAAAACCTTACGAGATGTTTTGAGAAATTATCCCTTGACGCTTCCATTATTCCATACATGCATGCATCAGCAAAGGGCGACTAGTCCTAACCACCCCCGCGCCCGCGCCCGCGCCCGCGCCGGCCCCACAACACAACCCCACCGCACAAAAACCCACAAAACACTGCCAAAACAAAAATAAATAGTAAATAAAAAAATGCGAAGGGTGCCGACAAGTACTGGTGGACCATGGGCCATATAACTTCAGTTTCTATTCTTTTACTACTAGAGTAGGCCTCTTCTTCTGTTTTCTAGTTCCTTTGACCAAGGAACCGTCGATATGTCTGAAGGGTCGATTAAGAAGCATTCCCCAAAAGTTCCACTCTTCTTTTTTTTTTTTTTTTGGGATGTACTTTTAAGATTTAGTCATAATCAGCTTTTTTCTCTTTTATTCACCTCGAACCTTTTAATTTTCTTTCTTATGTTACTACTATTTAAGTATTAAGAACATTTTTGAAATTATGTTCTGAAACCTAATTACTGGAATTTATCATTTTCACTTAAAACATATTGAATGCAATGCTCATCCCCTATCTCGACTTTTTTTCATGTTAATTAAAATAAGCTGGATGAAAGGGTAAAAAAAAAGTAAATTAATGCTTCACATTACTTAAAGTAAAAAAAAAAAAATGCGGTCGCAGGTTTAAGTCATAAAGTAAACTCTACGTAGACGAAAGTTGATATGTATTTTGTTTCCTCAAAGTTCAAATGTGTGAGCCTTCGTTTTATTAATTATGTATATATAAGAAACACACCAATCTATTCCCTTCTGCCCGTTTTCTTGCCTTCTGCGTCAACCGTGCTAGCTACGAGATCCAGTTACTTACAGCGGGAAGGAAAAAAAAACACAGAAAGAGGGAGGGGTGACGTGACGGGGGAGACAAGAACAATTAAGGCTGAGGAGCAACTTGGTCGAAGAGTTGAATTTTGCCAATGGGAACAGTTGTTTTTTGGTAGAAAAATGACTTCGAATTGGTAAAAGCTGCAAGTACTACGTACGTCCCACAGGTACTCAAGACTTAGGTCCCATTTGAATTGTGAGTTTTTCAAAGCTTCTTTTTTGGAAAATAGCATATTTTTTCTATTATTTTTTTACCTCATATATATATATATACTATCACATCATTATAATATAATTCTTTTTATAAAAAAAAAAAAAGCTCTTAATTATTGACAAATTAAAGAGAAACCAAGGTCAAGAAATTAACTTGCATTTCCTTTAATGCTTGACAATTATAGGTGCAGCAGCAATCAAATTAACGTTACCGGTCGCTACAAGGTCTTTTTGTTTTAGAGAGTCTTTCCAATGCTATAAAACCGAATAATAAAATTCATTTTATGCATGCATTCGATTCCATTGATAAAATGAAGATGCATGAACAAATTTATAATAATGTTAGAGATGGAAATTGGTTGAGAAGTACGTAGCATCATCCGACAAGTACATTTACAATTGGTACTCATACGCACAACTCCATGAATTAATTAATACGCCATTGTTTAAATTATAATTCCTTTTTCTTTTCTTTACAGTTTGAAGTTGACGATTTCGTGTTATACTTAGCGGGTTCGTTTTCGTTTAAATTCAGGGTATCATGCAGATTGTTGTACTGTTGAACTTGAGATCGATTCCAGTTTTTGATCTCTTATTTGTGGATTTGCCCACAAAGTTAACGTTTTTTTGCTTATCAATCCGAGATCATGCGTAAAATCTAAATTATAAACTCTTTATCATCAACAGTTCTACACATAGTATTAGATTTCCTCGCATTGATCGACACAGGTGTTCCTAAAAAAATTAGCATAGGGTAGAGTTTTTCATAGTGTCTTTTTTTTTCCCTTTTTCTTGTTAACTGCCCAGGTAGGTAGGCAGGCGATTCCAAATTAAGACAAATCCTGCATAGGGTTTACAGTAATTTAATTAACGTTCAACCGCTTTACACTCAAAAATCATGATTCAATGCTGTTCTACGGAGAATATTGAGAGCTTAATTAAGAGCCCTTCTTTATTTGCTCACCGGACTAAAGCTGCAATTCGGATTCAAAGATTGACAATCGCAAAACACGAATGCTAATCATCATCTTCTTCTTTTCTTAATCCGAACTACTTTCGGCACTCATCCTCCTTCAAGATTCCACAAAAATGGCCTTTAATTTCAAAAGATTAGCACCCTTTTTTTTCCCCATTAATTTCTGGGTCGGTCACGAACTGAGAGAAGCAGGAGCTGCTGACTCATTGTGTCGTTGAACATTGCAAAAAAAAAATGGCAGGTGGAAGTTTTAATTGTTGACCTGCGAAAATGGCTGAAAAATAAGAATTGGTAACCGCAGTCAAAGCTATTGCAAGTTGACATTGGATTGTGCTACGTTTTAAAAATGGTAGAGGTCTGGTATAGGTGATGAAGTTTGATAGTACCATATACTCCCTCCGTCCCACTTTGATAGTTCTGGTTCTTTTCACACAGTTTAAGAAAAAATAGTTAACTTTATTGGAACAATCAATTTAGGTAGCTATTTTCCTAAAATACCCTCACATTAATTAGAGTACAACTTTATGGGAACTTGAATTGATAGTAAAAAAGAATCAACTCTCATTAAATGGGGTAGGTTTATAGTAATAACAACTTACATTGAATAAGGGTATTTTAGGAAAATTAAAATACAATTACATTTTTCAATTGAAAAGTGGACTACAATTTGGGACGGATGAAAAAGGAAAACAGGACTATCAAAGTGGGACGGAGGGAGTATATTAATTACAACTATATTTAAAGTTCAATAGTGTGGAGTTATTTTTTTTTTTTTTTAAAAAAAAGAATTCTAACGTATATCAAAGAACTGAACTAGAATCATGCAGAGTGTTTCCAGTAACAAGGATTTTCCTTATGAAGCTCAACATTGAAAGTGGATTGGTTCAAAAAAAAAATGTGCAAGTTTTAAAAGTGGTTTGGTTTGGTTCACCATTTTAACGTATCCTCAATCCACTGAAATTTGATACGAGTGTTTAAAAATGTGGATATTAATTCAAGTATGAGCTCTATTGATGTTTCGAAACACAAGTTGGTAGAGTGATTTTTATTGCTAAATTTGAGTATAATTTAAACTCGAAAACATGTTTTTATATAATTAAAAAAAACATGTTTTATATAGACTTTCATTCAATTTATTTCAGTATATATACCGTCGGAAATTGACCTTAAAGATGTTGGTTCCGCCACTGGTATTGGCTACATTATTATGGCCACACACGTTTGTTTTGAAGTTAGGATGGTTGGTTCCGCCACCGGTATTGGCTATTGCGGCCACATGCATTTGTTTTGAAGTCTTGGAAAGACGGCTAGGCCCTAGCTAATGAGTAATGGCGCTGGACAGATGCATATCCTCTTCAAAATTGACTACGTAATTGCTCAACTCAGATACACGCTGGCCGCTGACCCACTGCTGCTAGCTCAATCTGCATTGTCGACACGCCGTCCATTCACCAGTAAACTAGTACTACCACTGCAAATTATGGCACGTGCACAATTCCATGATGGTAAACACCACGTGCCAATTACTTTTTCTTATTCTCCAACACAAATTTGCAGGAAAAGAATGGAAAGTTGTTTCACGATTCATGCCCTTAAACGCAAACTGACGTATGTTACAGTCAGACTCAGGGGTGTTCATATGTCGGAAAAAGCCAAAAAATCGGCCGAACCAATCTAAGTTGAATTTCAAAATTCGATGATTTGGACTTCAGTAAGATCAATTTATATCCAAGCTTTTATATTTGGTGAAACAGTTTTGGAATGAATTCTAAAATTGAATTCTCGAATTTCCTATTATTGGCCGAATTCCAAAAGGATTCTCACGTACATGATGTGTTTAATTGAAAATTTTACAGAATTAATAGTCATCTGGCCGAAATCCAGTTACCAAAATCCAGACTTCCAATTAGAAGTTTGGACCTTTCGAATATTGACTTTGGACGGAAAAAAACCAATTTTTTTTTTACTGAATTTCCGATTTTTGGCCGATGAATATCCCTAGCTACAGTGATATGTCTTCGACTTTACCATAATTAACAATATTTTTCTCTAGGTTACTGAATTTACAAAACCGATTTCAGTTGTTTTTTTTTTTTTTTACTTTTCTGGTTTAATTAACAATATTCATTTCTTTTCTAAACTCCCAAATAATATCAAATCTTTTCCTCTTTTAGTTTTATCTTCTCTTCTTTTATATTATACACTTTATCCTTTTCTTTTTCTTGTTGGCCTTTCGACCTAAAATAATCAAGTAGGTTTATAAAATACAACTCAATTTTAGTTTAATAAACAAAATTAAAAAGATACTCGCGTCAATATCACATTAAAAGATGTAATATTTTATCATGTATGTAACTTGGTATGTTTAAGGATGATGATCGAGTACGAATTTAGCAACAACTGATAAGTACAATAGGGCTAAGGTGCGTAATAGTGACGCTTTTTTTAAGACGACCCTAAACATAAACCAAACTTTGTGTGAAAAGTTAAATAAATAATAACGTTAGGATTCTAAAACTATTATATGTATGGGGACTGATTTGAGTATGAGTTCGATTTCTCCTCCAGAAGTCAACCCCGCTAACCGACGGCACGTTTCGGCGCCCGTCATTAGTGACAATTTCTCGATTATCAAATTATTAACGATATATTGAACATGAAATTGTCAGTTGCAGCGTAGAATCAAAATGCAAGCACACTATCTATATCTATATCTATATGTATTCAGGAAGGGATTTTTAGCAGAAACCCTCTCAATGCCTTCTAAACTTGTCATACTTTTTTCTAGATTTTTGTATTTATTTTAATACATAAAAAAGTAGTGGGTTATAACCTACTTTATCACCAATCAATATTCCCACTATCCCACTATCACCTTATCACCAATCAATGTTTCCACTATCTCACTCCCACTATCTTAACTCATATTTTTGTATTTATTTTAATACATAAAAAAGTAGTGGGTTATAACCCACCTTATCACCAATCAATATTCCCACTATCCCACTATCACCTTATCACCAATCAATATTCCCACTATCTCACTCCCACTATCCCACTATCTTAACTCATCCTACAATTACTCCTACAATTACTCTTACAAATTCTTCTTTTACTGATCGACTTAATTAACTTATCGAGTTAATTCCCTCACCATCTCTCTCAGTTTCTTATTTGTTTTGGGTTCTCTATTGATTTTGTAAATGTATTGATTTTGTTTCTTTTGTGAGCAGTAGTGGAAGATATTATGTGCAGAGACTCCAGCAGAAATCAACCTTCTTGCGGCCGGCTTAATTTTCCAGGTCAGTCCCCTCTGCCTTTTAAGTATGTTTTGCTTTTGCTTTGTTTTTTGTCATGAATGATATTGCATTGATTTTCTGATCATCCATTATTTCTGAAAATTTTTTACAAAATCTTATGAACGGTTGTTTGCTTATTGTTACACTGTAAAGCAAAGATAAAAAGGTATTGCTTGCTTATATAATTGCGGATGGTATAGGTTCATGATTGAGGGTTCTACTATTTCTAACATAAATTGTATATTATAAAAATTTATTTGTTTGTATTACTGAAATTTTTTTAATTATTTTTTATTGCACATTTATCACATAAAATAGGTGTTACGATAGTTATTTTCATAATTTTATTCCAAAAATGATCGTGCATGAAATAAAAAAAAGATTTTTTGATAATTAAAAAAAATAATTAAAAATGGTTTATAATTGGAGAAAAACAATTCAGATACTACTAATAACTAAGGCACTATACGCCCATTATTAAAATTGGATTAATTTTTAATTTCGTCAGAAATCCTTTTGGCAAAATTGCATTCTAGCCTTTCTTTTCTTTATCAACAATGACAATTACAACTACGTGATTCATCTATCTAGCAACAGCACAATTCAACTCATGGAATAAATAGTTCATTGCTTAAAGTACTTAAACGAAAGGTTAGAGCCAAGTCCTACTTAACACCTGCAAGTAATATATTACAATTAGAAAAAAGAAAATGATTCAAGAGGAGCAAAAAACTCACCAAGCCCCTGACATATGTGCAATCGTCAAGGCACTTTTGAGCATTTAAAACTGCATTCCTTAGTTCAGGTAACCACTTCTCTGTAATTGTTTTCATTTGATTACAATGCAATTCTATTAAATTCTATTGATGCTATTTCTATATTAATTATTGTATTTTTTTGGTTAACAGTTCTCATACAATGTATCACTATTTACACATAAAATAAATACATAAACTATTGATTTTTAATTTAATATATATTTTATTTCTAGATCAAAGAAATGAAAAATCTAACTGTCCTCAAGATCGCCAGGCATCCACATCACCAATGATTTTGCGTGATCATGGTAAATATACAGTTTCTTATATCGTCATACTCATCTTACATACACATTTTTTGGCTGCACTATCTTGCTAAATCAACTATAGATACAATACAATACAATTGTATTGCAATTGTTCGATTACAATACAATTGTATTACATTCTATTGATGCTATTTATAGACAACTTAGCAATTTTATAGATTAGCAATTTATTTTATTTTATAGATTACCAATTACTACATGTACCAAAATATTTTTATATAGGGATTACTTCATTAACTATGGGTGCTAATAACAATTCAATTGGTGCGTATTTTTCATTTGATTACAACACAATTGTATTAAATTCTATTGATGCTATTCTATATTAACTATTGTATTTTTTTGTTAACAATTCTCATACAATGATAAAAAAAATTCTCATACAACCGAAAAAAGACGGTTCTTGAATGATATATACATTCTATTATATTTCAAACTATTGTTAAACAGATATTATATTTTAATTTTATTGGTAAAATTTTTTCGCCTTTATTTGTTCACCATTTTATTTTTTTTCCAATAATGTCAGCACCGTGCATAGCACGGGTATTCCCACTAGTTATTTTAGTAATTGGGTATGGTTTCCCAAAGAGAAGTACTCACGATATCTGAAAATGAGCCCTCATTTTTGTTGAATTTA
The DNA here is from genome assembly GCF_003713205.1 of Coffea eugenioides. Taxonomy (NCBI): domain Eukaryota; kingdom Viridiplantae; phylum Streptophyta; class Magnoliopsida; order Gentianales; family Rubiaceae; genus Coffea; species Coffea eugenioides. The sequence goes on along the minus strand of NC_040040.1, from coordinate 899,246 downwards.
TGAAAAGCCCCAAATCTTCCCTTAACATTGTTCCCCCCAAAATCATCTCCTTTCCCCAGTCCTCCATGAGACTAGGGGTGGCAATTTCTGACACGACCCGAAAACACGACACGAACCTAACACGAAATTAATGGGTTTGGGTTGAAGTTTTGGGGGTTCAGGTCAGAATCGGGTCGAACCCGATGAACCCGAAAAGAAAACAGGTCGATTTCGGGTCAACCCGTGGTGACCTGATATGACCCGTTTATAAATTAAAAATGATTTAATAAATATAAAAATTATTTTATCTAACTAAACTAAATCATTCTTTTTTTTCAAAGGCATTAATTACTTAATCCTAAATGAATTTATTTACCTTGTATGAAGTTAGAATTATTATATTTGGACAAATAATATAATTCGTTTTAATTTATTTTATATTTGATTTGGGATAAAACACTTTTACGGTGTTTAATTTATTTTGGATTTGATTTGAAATTATTTATTTAAATTTTTATTACTTGATGATGTAATTAATTTTGTGAGAAATTGATTTTATTAGAATTTACAGTGATAAATTAATAAATTAAAATTAATTTTCGGGTCATTTCGGGTCGACCCGCCAACCCAAAATTTTCGGGTTCGTGTCAGATATACTGACCCGTCACGGGTTGACGGGTCGGGTTCGGGTCAACACATTTTTTGGCGGGTTGGGTCAAGACCCGAATTGCCACCCCTACATGAGACGGATAATTTGAGCTTTTCAGATTCTGGCAGACTTGGTTTTTTTGGGCTGATAGCTGTTGTCGTCCGAAAATATGAAAGAATTAAATGAATTAATAATTCTCAATCACCAAAATCTTCAAAACATAAAGTTGGTCAATATTTTATACTCTCGAGGTGTTTTCATTGCTAATTTTTAGACACTTGCAGTAGAATTTACGAATATTTCAGGTGATGAAGGGTATTAAAAGGAAGGGTTTGTCTACCGACTACCTAATATGCACTTGTTAGAATATATTTCAAGTAATTCATCAATTATATGACATCTATAACTGTGGTTTAGCGTCTATTCCAGTCTTCCTTTCCCTACTTGCAAGTATAAATAATTTAATCAAAGTCAAATCCCATTCTCTTGAAATTTGGTTAATTTTTTATTCTATTTGAATTTTGTGTTCAATTTTGACTAAATATTGAAGTTTAATCTATTGACTAAATATTGAAGTTTAATCTATTGAAGTTTGTATCAAATTGAACTTAAGTAACTTATTTGTTTGATTAAATATTTTAATAAACAAATCATTCTGACTTTTTTATTAAAAAATAATAATAATACTGGGGTTGTAACTTAAAATTTTAATAAAAATTAAAATATATGCCAGAGTAGATTGTTTTTATATATTTTGTTAATGTAAACAATTGACACTTTTGACATTAATATTGACATTTCCTTTTCTTCTTCTTCTTCTTCTTGTGAAAAACGAAAAGGAAAAAAGTAATGTACGATGGTGCAGTAGGTCTGGCTTCATGGCGGTTGACTTACAAGATTGGGCTTACTGAGAAATAATATTGCAATATTGGACTTGGTGTCTCAATTGGACCGGACTCACCATTCAACTGGTCTACGCCTTCTTTATAAAGAACTGGTCTACAATTGAATTTTAAAAAATTTACTTTTGGGAATTGGAATTCTGAAGGCATGTCCAAGTTTATTTACAAATGGCAAGGACAATAAATATATCAAATGAGGACACGATTCTAGGGTCCCAAAATTGTGAAAGTGACTAAAAAGTAAAAACTGGGGAAGACAAGATTTTATGTGTCAAGGTTCTGAATCCATTATTAATAAAAAATGAAACCTCCTTGTTACAAGTATCGAATTTTAAAGTGCCAATTTGCAGATGCTGACTCCATTTCCAATATTCGCGAGTGTAAGCACGCCTAGCCATTCTATCACCAGCCGCTTCAACCTAATATGTCGACCCTCGTGGTAAGGTGTAGCATAATTGGAGCTCCTATAAAGCAAATTGATGTTTAACCTACTCTATTTTTAACCGCCTTGATTTTAGAGAATTAAACTGGCTATACAACCATGCAAATTGCAAAGTTGGAGTATGGTTTCCTGGAAAGTAGCAACAGGCTAATTTGATCACTTGGGATGTTCAATGCCACTTTTCCTGTGACAACTCAGCGTTACTTTTATATTTATGTTAAGTGTCTCGTTTATTTAATTTGCTATGTGTTGTTTATTTAAGTTTTTTTTTTACCGTAACGTGATAATTGGGATTGATATTAAGTTCGATACCAAATAGTAACTCAAAAGATTCCAACTGAATTTAACCATTACTAACCATAGCGTAAGCTAGAGAGGGATATACATTCAGCTGCACTATTGGCTCAAAAGCATTACTATTAAGTTGCTGTTCTTGTTTGATTATTTTACCTCTATCTTAGATTTTGAGAAAATTTTTGAATAATTACTTTTTTTTTCATTTTGAAAAGTTTTATTCTTACAAGTAACAGTTTTCAAAAGAGCGGAAAAAAACCCTAATGAATTGAGCAAGGGTTTTTTTTTTTGGACAAAAAAAGCCAAAAATAAAGGTTGATTTGATATAAATGTGTCCTCGATCTCTCCATTTAAAAGCAATTGGTTGTTAGCTAACCAGCAAGGACTCAAGGAATCGAATTTCAGCTCAAGTTTGTCGTCATTACCAATCGATTTAGTGTCCTCAGTAAAGTTCTACGAGAACTTGCCAAAGGTGGAAGTGAGATAAATTAGCATGACTAACAGTTGATTGAGAGCAAAGAGATTTAAAAGGGTATAAGTAAGATTTCATTCTTTGCTTAATTGGAGTAAAAACAAAAGATTGCCGATTAACAACATCTCTAATATGGGTAGCTTCTCGCGAACCTGCAAAAAGATGCAGCTCTAGTGCATGAGCTCATTTAAACTTCCGGTTGAAGTAGAGTTATTCCCAGCTGTAAGTAACTCTGAGGAGCCAATGCTATTAAATTTGGACGGGATAATGATTCGGTTAAACTATTGGATCAGCGATCAACTGATCGGATCGATCGGATAGTTCTCAAAAATTCACTAACGTCAGCATGATGTTATAATTATTTTATATTTTATAACTTTCAAAAATATTAAAATTAAATTATTGGTTATATTTGGCCAATCATGAAAAATGTTTTAAAAATATTAGACTTGCAATCAAATATACATCTAATGATTATATATAAAAATGTAAGTTCAAGGTTAAAATATGTCAATTCTCCAAAATTACTTGAAAAGAGGCTCCGTTTGGATTAGTTGTTTTTTGAGATATTTTTGAAATATTTTACTGTAGTAGTGTTTGTGAAAAACTTTTATTATAGATTTTTTTGGTGATTTTTTGGAGGGATTTTTGAAATATATTTTGAGGTACTTTTTAAAATTAAAATAATTTTAAGATACTTTTTAAAAATTAAACTACCACCCATAACTAGGGGTGGCAATTCCTGACACGACCCGAAAACACGACACGAACCTAACACGAAATTAATGGGTTTGGGTTGAGGTTTTGGGAGTTCGGGTCAGAATCGGGTCGAACCCGATGAACCCGAAAAAAAAAACAGGTCAATTTCGGGTCAACCCGTGGTGACCTGATATGACCCGATGTGACCCGTTTATGAATTAAAACTAATTTAATAAACATAAAAATTATTTTATCTAACTAAACTAAATCATTCTTTTTTTCCAAAGGCATTAATTACTTGATCCTAAATGAATTTATTTAACTTGTGTGAAGTTAAAATTATTATATTTGGACAAATAATATATTATGTTATTTTTTACTTTTATGTTGTTTTAATTTATTTTATATTTGGTTTGGGATAAAACACTTTTATGGTGTTTAATTTATTTTAGATTTGGTTTGAAATTATTTATTTAAATTTTTATTACTTGATGATGTAATTAATTTTGTGAAAAATTGATTTTATTAGAAATTACAGTGATAAATTAATAAATTAAAATTAAGTTTCGGGTCATTTCGGGTCGACCCGCCAACCCGAAATTTTCGGGTTCGTGTCAGGTACCCTGACCCGTTTCGGGTTGGCGGGTCGGGTTCGGGTCAACAGGTTCTTTGTTATACTTAGGCCTCAACCCGACCCGCCAACCCGAACCCGACCCGTTTGCCACCCCTACCCATAACCACCACCAACACTACCCCCACCCCCACCCACCATCGCCACCACCCCTCCCTCCTCCTCCTCCTCCTCTCATTCCCTCTTTCTCCTCCCTGCTACCCATCGGCCCTCCCTCTCCCCCTTGATCTGGTCATAGCCAAATTGCGACCAAAAGATTGCGACCTTCTAGGGTTGGAGGGCAAGGAAAGGAGAGGAGGAAGAGGGAAGGGGAAGAAAGGGAGGAAGGGGGGAGAAAGAAGGATGGAGGGGGTGGTGGCATTGGTTGGTGGGGATAAGGGAGGGGTAAGTGGCAATTGTGGGTAGGGATGGGGAGGGGTAGTGGCGGTAATGGGTGGGGATGGTAGCGATGGTGGTGGATGGTGGTGATAGCTAGGTAGAAAATGTTATAGAATTTATTTTAAAATTTTTTTTTTGTGTATACTTGTGAGTTATTTTTGATATATTATATGGGTAAGATATTTTTTAAATTATTTTTGTTTGTATATTACTGTAACATTGTATTTGAAAAACTTGTTTTTGAAAAATAGGTCAATCCAAACAGAGCTTAAATTAAAACAAATTAATGCAAATTAGAATCACTGATACTAAATTAATGAGATTATAGGAATGAAAACATCTTGATTTAGAGATCATTTAGAAAAACAAGTGATTTTGATATTTACACTAAATAGGTGACATTTTCTTATTTCGATTAATAAATGAAAGTGTTAAAATTTAGGTAAGCCAAATTATGTTTGGGAAAAAAAAAAGAAAAATTTGAGAATCGAATCAATCAATCGAATTCGGTCACTAATTTAGCTGGTTTTTAATGATTTTGACTGATTTTTGACCAAAACGATTTTATACTACAAACTAATTCGAAAAGAAAATCGGTTCATGATTAGACCCGTCGATCCATCCGGATCTAACAAGACTGTGAGTAGCATATCCACTACGGGAGAATCACCTGCCAGCTAGCTATAACTAAAGATCCATGATCATGAGACCCCAAAACCAATTGCTTCGGAGATGTTCCACCGTTAACGCTTGACTGTTCAAGCTTTCAGTTACCCATTTCGATGCCCCTCCGCCACCCCCCTCCCCTTTCACCACCCATAAAACCCCAACCCCAACCCAAAAAAAAATTCAGTAGTGTATATTATTGCTCGTGCTGAATTTTTCGGCTATATTGTGGAGGATAAAAACTTGGAGGAAACAAAATACTATCAAGCAAAGAATTGATACTTTTCAAGGCTTGCTCTAACTACAACTTGTACAGTTCACTGTTTCAGTCAAACAAGCCATGTAGTGTAGTACTCTACAATTTTATTTTTTTTTGGGGTAATATGATGTATACATATGTTGCGTGCTTGATTCAATATACTCATTAACTTAATATATTCTTGTCTGGTATACTTAACAACTTAAAGATGTAACTAATGTGAATTACAAAGTTAATCGACTTATCTTGTCACTGGTGAGGTTAGGAACATCTATGCAAGGAGAGTCCTTCCACACATTAGAGTGGGTTCTTAGGATCTCTCTTGCCTTATCCTTGAGGTGCGATTCACAATCGGCTTGAATCACCATGCACAGCTTTGCTACAGCTCCAACTCTCAACATCTCCTGAACTACCCCAACGGTACCCGAGAATTTTGAAATCAACGAGAGAATGAGCATGGCTCGGCTGTCCGCTGCCGGCGAAACCTTGAGAATCCTCTTTGTCACTATGGCCACACCCGCAGCGTGGCTGAGAAACTGTGCTCTCCCATCCGCGCACGAACACAGGTGATATAATATTCCAAAAATAAGCTCAGTGGTTTTCTTTTCTGCTGAACTAAACTCGAGCTCGATTAATTCAGACACTGCTCCGGCTTCCACCATCATTATGCGGTTTCTTCCCGACGGACAAGAGTCCAACATGACTTGCAGAGCAGCATTAATTCCTTGTTGAGAGTTGCTTTCCTTTATGTAGCGTATAATTCTATTGAAAAAATCCGGCTTTAGCCTCCCCAAAGTAGATGAATTTGCCGTTTGAACCAACATTTTGAGCGCAGATATTGCATGCGTTTTGATGGTCAAAGAGTGATCCAAATGATCAAGATCACAAACTAAGACCCACGTAAGTGCATCGATGATTTCATCATTTTCGATCAGGACTAACTTTGCTTGATTCAGTGAAGAGCGTATAAGGAAGAAAATACTAAGAGCTTCAGCTAAACCTGTTGTTACTTCTTTTCGGTGGCATGCCACGACAAAAGATGTGACGGGTTTAGTTACCCCAGCTTCCACCATTTGCTTTCTATTGCTTTCGTTCTCCCTTGCCAGTGCTTCAAGTTTCTGCAGCGCCTCCAGTTGTGAGTTTGGAAGCCAAAGGCCTCTGATGAGGTTGGCGAAATGAAACTTGCTCATAGGAGGCTTCGGGGTGGGGACCTGATCCATATCAGGGGCGGAGTTGGCAGTGCACCAGGCCCGAATCAAGCGGCGGAGGGTGTTGTTTGGGGTTAATTCGGAGTCTCTGGGCAAAGGCTGCTTGCTGACCGGGCATGTGGCGTTGTGCCTCTTCAACAACCATTGCTCAATGCTTTCCCGATCATAGGTGATCCCGGTTACGGCTGTCACCGGATCTTTCATTATGTGAAGTGAAATTGGACAGATGAAGTACTCTGGGATTTCAACGTCATCCATCAATGATTCCTTACACCAAATACACGAGTGATCAAGTGTTTTCCAGTTCTCTAGTGGTCAAGAAACTAGACTATATATATATGTGTGTGTGTCTACATATAATAGTAGTCGTAGTAGGAAATAATCTGATCAAGACAAATTTAGCGGTGCAGACGTTCATGTGGCATGTAATACTAGGCTACGTACTGATGCAGAAGAAGAATACAGAGAAAGAGGAGGAAGACTAAGAAATAGTCTCAAAAATGGTAGGGGTGTGGAACGAATGTGGATGGATAAAATAAGGTTTTCTTTTCCCCTTAAAATTTCGGTGGTAAGAGAATGCGGCTAATTTATTAACATATATTTATTTGCGTGTAAGATGAGGTGAGACTGAGAGTGAGTGCAAGTATTATTCAAGAGAGCAATGAGAATTTCTGGATGCGGTCGAAGAGTGGACTAATACTACTAAAGGAGGCAGGTCGTCTCTGGAGCACACTAGTACTCCCCAGTCCCTACCACGCTCTTTTATCTTAACAAAAAATCTGGTAGGTCGTCTATTCTCACGGGGGGCATCCTCCGGTCAAAGTCCTCTATTCTCGAATTTTTAGCCAAATGGAGTAATGAAGGACTAGGACTTTCCATCCTAAACTGCTATTGGCTGATGTTCAACAGTCAACAACACACTCCATACCATACATCTATCTCTTCAATTCGTAAGATAACTACTGTTGTATGTTATTCTTCTGCCAATAATATTAATGTGTACATAGTACACGCATTAACCTTTATGCATTTGGGACCCTAATAATTGGTGCTTTGTTATGTATTGAAAAGACTTAAACTCCTTTGCCAAACAGGCAGCGAACTAGGCCTGACTAGTTACACATACAGTTAGGCTCCAACGTTCCAAGGATATAATCGTTGAATCTTCTGTGTCTTTCTGATCCAGTTCTGATCATCTTTCCAATGACTAGAGTAAGATCATTAAATTGTGTTTTAGAGAGTACGTAGTAGCAAGTAAGTAGAGCAAGGGAACCTTTTCTTAATTCACCACAAAAAAAAATGAACTGATGTATATTGATTAGTGGTGGGCTTTTCTTGTTTTTCTTGTGTCATCATTGAAGTTTGTAGACAAAGAAAAAGATCCCATCTCTTCCTTGAGAATTCAGTCACGTAAAGATTAACTGTCCCTGGACACCCTCCTATATTTGAATGGCGGCCTTTGGGAGTTTAAGTGATCTTCCCAATCTTTCTGTCGATTTCTTTGAATTCTAGACTCGTTCAATTCTGCATCCATCTGTTCTCGTAACTTGGTCACATGAGTTCGCTATTTACTATACAACCGAGGAAAGCCCTCTCATTGTCTTAATAAAGCACTCTAATCTCAGCTTTGGTCTGGGTATTCTACATCACAAAGTATTAGAAAAAAAAAAAACAGAGAATTACTTCGGCCTTTCTGATCGTTTAATTTTATTTAGCCCAGTACAGGGGGGGGGGGGGGGGAAATAGAAGAGGGAGGTTAAAAACAGAGAGAAAAAATATTCATGTGTGGGTCTTCTGTCCTCCAGCAGCCGATCGAGTTTCTTGACTTCTAACCGTTTTTTTTTTTTTTTTCCCTCTCTACTGTTCTCTATCCTCACCCCTTTCACCAATGCGTAATGAAGCAATTAATGAGAAAGACTAATAGCTGTATCGCCCAGCTTCCCTGCTTCTTAAATCTCATTCCTCTTCTGTTTAAAAATAAGGATAATTGTACAGGAAAATTATTACTTTTACTGCTAATGAAAGTAGTTGAGATCGATATTGCTCATCTGGACGAAATATTATGTCCTGTTTGGGCTTCTAAAACACCGTTAATTATTTTCTCCAGAAAGCCAAAGGTACCCCTTCGAACTCCAAAAATGGGATTCTATACATAATCTAAATCCATATATAAAACCAGAAGGATATTTGGAATTTGAAAACGAGTAAATTTCTATCTGTATTAGCGCCCATATGATTTGATATTTAAAAATCTAAGTTTGGGCGAGGGGGATTCGTAGCAAGTGATAGTCCAAGTTTTGGACAAAAAAAAAAAGGGATTCGTATGAAAATGCAAAAGCAGAACCAGTTAAGAAGGAAATGATTTTGCATGGCCATGGCGTGTATCATAGTCCAATCAGTAGAAAATCTTAGGCCACATTAATGATTTAATTTTGTCCGTCCTTAAGCCAGTCAAATATCCAAGTCAACGGTCCAAGTGAATTGCTTGACGTTCACAGTGGTATCATTTTTCAAATTTTCACAGTTCTTGAAAGGTCGCGGCGGTATCAAGCTACGAATAACAATCTCTCATAGCTGAAAATTTTTCAGTTCTTGAAAAGTCTAATTTTTCCAATTTCAGGGCAGGAACGATTCCAGTGAAAATATTTTTTTCAGCAAGTGAGATGTGAACGGAACAATCTGTTGATATTAAGATTGATATCTCATAGCTGAAATTTTAATTGGGTCGGGGTCACCTGCGTTTATTTTAAGTTGTGAAATTTGCTTCTAATTTTTTTTAAACACATCGTATGTGTGTGTGTATATATATATATATATATATATATATATTGAAATATAATCTTGTATCTGAAAACTCAGATACCGTGTTAGCACGAACAATTATGCAGTGCAAAATAATTAATTTTGTAGACCAATCACAAGATATTGCGTTAGCACGAAAAATATAATTATTTTTTTTTTTTTGATAGTTGTGACTAGATTGGTAGGCCAAACTCAAGAATAACAACAAAGGCAACCAAGAAACACGAGTGGGCTGGTACGGGAGGCAATCAAGCCTTTAATCAATCACATAGTCCAAACTGCAAACTTGCGGATGCTCTCCCCAACAATATTACAATTCCAAATAAAACACAATCCAAACAAACCTAATTAGGTTTGTTTGGATTGTGTTTTAATTGGGGAAATATTCCCGGACTTCAAATCCTTAAATATGCCAATAAAATTATAAAATCTATTTCAAATTTCATACCTGAATACAGTCCAACTTTATTTTTCTAAACTAACTTTCATATGAATTCTAATTTAGCTATCGAATAATAAATTCAATTATAAAACTACTACTAAATTTCTAAATAACTTGATTTAGTTGTTCCAACATATTGAGAGGATCCAAACTGCCTTCAAACGGGCCGAGTAGTATTTCCATTTAATGAATGAAATATGTTTTTTTTTTCCTGGCTACGTACAAAAGTAAAATGGAGGTATTGCATGATTGAGAAACGAGATGAAGTTTTCTGTATATGCTAACTTTTTTGTTCTTATAAAAAAGAACAAGAAACAACATAAATGATACTCCCTTTTGTTGCGTCAAAAAACTAAAACGAACTCCATTCCAGTGGCTGGAGAGGATCATGCAGGACACCAGTCATCAAAATGCACAGTATAACAGAAAAAATGTAATACCAAAACTCTAGGGATACACAAACAACGAATCCATTAGATGTAAAACGACATTAATGAAGAGATGATCTTGAGAAGCTTTGCGTGTTTTTCTTAATTACATATTTACAATCGCATGATATTTCATAGGGGTCTAACAACAAGTTTTCAATCTTTGATATGGTGGGTAAGATTGAAATTTCAAAATTTAGAGATTCTGACTCTAATTTTCATTCTTTCTCTTCATTTCTAAAATCCCACCCCTCAGATAAAATAAAAAAAAAAAAAACCCACCCTCCTCTCTTGTGAAGAAAAAAAATAAAAGAAAAAATTTTCAACTTTTGGAGCAGCGAGGTGTGCATCATACGTGCCTCGAGGATTTGTGGGTTGGGGGAGAATGAAGTGTTCATCCATCCATTTCGATTTATGTAGCTGCTCAAGGACATTTTATACTCTTGTTCTGCAAAAGTATCCCGCGAGACGAATGGCTTAATCTCGCAGTCGGTTTGACTGTTTGTCCTATACTCGTAGGGTAACGACGAAAACGCGTAAGGGAAGAAGTATGACCAACTGCAATCGTAATTGGACTCAACCATTCAATTCTGCCATGGATTAATTTTTTATATATTGATAATTTAATAATTTTTTTAATATTAACACTTTTAGATGTATGTCGTATGTGCATGAGAATTTCATATTTGAATTCATATTATATAGTATGATGCATATTTGTTAATATAAAAAGGAATTATATATTGAGTAATAGTGTATAAAAAAATTATCCTTACATGATTTGACATAGAATATATTCTCACGAATGAATGATCGAACGAATTGCTTCTAGCAACGTCACTTTGCAAAGCTTGAAAAATGATTGTACTTACTTTTTAACTTTCCTGTTTTCATACTTTGGTCATACCCAATAGTAGTGTATTTCGTATGGAAAATGAGAGCATGATCACACTTAGGTTCTACGTCTACCCCTAGGGGTGCAGGGTCTGAAAATATTTTGTACGGGAATTAATAGTCAACTGCGTTCGTCAATTGGAAACTTACTTCTGCGAGGAATTTATATATTAGGGTCTGTTTAATTAGTTTAATATAAAATATTTTTATATTTTCACACGATTTCTAGTGGTAAGCTATAACTTTAAAAGTCACAAACATGTATATGACTCTACTTCTATCATTTGCGATTTTAAATTGTCGAGAAAGTTCTCACATATTAGGTTGGAAATAGCTAAAATTTAGAGATGAGGAGATCGAATTACGATGGATTTTAGAAAATTAGCGACTAGAAGTGACATGTTATTTTTAGAGTTACGTCCGCTATCACATTATTTTTATTACATATATATATATATATATATATATATATATATATTACAATTTCACCACGGAAAGACACGGAACATGTCACGTGTAGAAGAGGCAAACTAGATTCGATTTCAATACAATCCGTTGGCCCAATTAGTTTTCGAATAGGCAACAATCTTCTTTTAGACCAACTCAAAATCTTCTAAAAATTGGGCCTAAGGTCCACTACTTGCTCACAAACAATCTTCTTAAAAATGGGCCTAAGGCCCACTGCTTGCTCAGTTTGGAGACATGAGCTAAGGGTAAGAAGAGCTAGACAATGGAAGACAGGTAAAGGAGAGAGAAACTCGTTCTGTCGTGCAGCTGCAGAGGATGGGAAGGTATGCTGTCCGTGTCTTCATGTTAATCCTCATCCAAACTTCTTCTTCTAAACTGCTTGTAGTATTATACTTTCTATGCAGTTATTTTGTAATTTTGAAGTAATTCAAGATATGCTGGCCCCTTTCATTCTTTACAACGACGAACTTAGCCCTGGGGCTGTTTTTTTTTTTTTTTGTTTTTTTATTGGGGGGGGGGGTGTTCAAATGTTGCTTCAGTTCCCGTTTGCCCTCTTGTTCAATTTGTCTTGATTTTATTTAGTGGACTTCTTTCACTAGTGTTTCATCCCCCATTATGTGTTCTATTTTTTACTTTTGCGGGTTTTATGTAATAGGAAAACTCAATCTTCGTTAGATACTACCTCGTATGATTCGTTAAAGAAAACCTGACCAAACAAAAAAAAAAAAGGGAAATGCTTGGTCTTTTTTTCTTTATTCCCTTTTCCCCCTTTTACTTTCTCCTCTTTTTGGCTTAAATTTCAGCAGTCATACTTGGGGAGTAGTCCTTATGTACAGAATCTACCTGGAATTTTGTTCGTAGTTCCTAGTTATATGTTTTCAACTTCGTTTTGTGGGACTATTGCCTGATAATTATATGAACATTTTTTTTGGTTTAATGTGGCCGTTCTGTAATTCAGAAACAGCTTACCTTTCGGCATACTAGTTTTCATTCAATTTAGCCTTGAGTTCCAAAAATTGTAGTTACATTTCTTTCTGGTCATAATTTTCAGCATTGCAGAATTTACCACCTTAAAAACCTTCAAATGGACATCTAGTTTCATGTTCCTTTTTTCTTCGGTAGAAAATCTTCTCAGTGGCATTTGATTTATGGTAAAGCATATTAATTAGTGTGGATAAATTTGCTACATTTTGTTATATTGGTTTGTGCGATCCTAAGTTGGTATAAAGAAATCACTTTACTTATTCTTATCTTGGACATCATAATTGACTTTTTCAGTATAGTATAATGACAAACTAATTCTTCCTTCTCATTATTAATCAATTCATTTTGTCTGGTTTTGTGGGATTTTAGCATGTGTGAACAAGCTTATGGTCTTTTGGTATTCTTTCTTGGTGGCCAATTGAGGAGGTGTGCCATAGGATCTTTTATGCTGTATTCTTTTTAGTCATTTTTTCTTTAAATTGTTTGTCATGAATCAATAGAGCATGTATCATATTCTTAAACTGAGGATTTTGTGTCATGTTGTTAATCATCAGGTAAAACATTGGTACGGCATTTTCACCTCCGGTCTCGTTAGGGTGTAGAAGAGGAGATTTATTGAATGAGTGATTGCATGTGCTGATGGTTAATCTTGGTGCAGCAATAAGGGTGCCCATGGGGGTTTAGTAGTTGAACAAACCCGAAGTAGCTTCTCCACATTTGCTGGTACAACTGTGTATTCTAAAGATTTTGACTTCACAATCTGCGGTTATTATACTCTTGAATTTATTTTAATATTTATCTCTAATGATGCTATCAAGCTTATATCATATTGCATAATTCATCTTCTAAAAACAGGTGCTATCATATGTTCAATCTTGACCAGCATTCATGAGTACCTAATGGAGTCACCGGTAAGTTACTTTGTTGCCTAAAGATTTTTGGGTCATATAGGTTACATTATCATTTTAAGCATTTGGGCAAACAAAAGGTTTTTTTCCCTCATTTTTTCTTGGGAACTATTTACAATGGATAAGCTGTTATTGAATTTCTGTAAATCTGACATTCTAAAAATTCATTTTTTGGTTCAAATCATCATTTCTTATTTAGTTCGTCTTCGTTGGGATGCCAAGTTGAAGTTCGAAATTCTACTACTTTAATGTTCTTTCTTTGCTCTTGTTGTCTCAGCACAATAAATCAAATTCCCCACATGAGATTGGTGATCGCTTAACGAGTGATGTTGTCGTAAGGCTTAGGACAGAAGAAGGTCGGGACGATTGGGTATATTGTCATTCAGAGATCTTAGTTGACAAGAGCAAGTATTTTGCTGACCGATTATCTGACAATTGGCCAACATGCCAGATTCTTGACTCACGCAACTGCGTTGAGGTATATTGTGAAGAATCTGACTTTGACTACCATGTCAATGCCCTCCGACTCTTCTATGTCAGGAGAGATGGTTCATTAAGCGACATGTGGAATGGCGTAAGAAATGCTATAGGCATACTGCAAGTGGCCGTGAACCTGGGGTGCCCACAAATCATTACGGCATGTGTTGAATATTTGGAAGCTGTCCCATGGGAAGAATCAGAGGAGGAGGAGATTTTGAAAATCATACCTGGCATGGGATCACAAGTGGAACCAATTCTTGCCCGACTCCAGCCAGTCAATCACACTTCTATAGTCAAGATTTTTCTCTCTACTCTTCAAATTGCCACCTCATCACCCCCTTCACAAATGAATGATCTGAAAACCTCGGCTCAGGAACAGCTCGAGTACATGCTAACTGAGGATGATGATGCTCCTTTATTACCAGCTGATGAGGGGATAAAGTTTGAGGTACTACAATGTGTCAAGAGAATGTTCAAGAAATTTAGGTATCTTGTAGAGTCTTTGTATTGTGGTCGCCAAGATTCAGTGTCCAAGACAGGTGAAATTCAGTTTTTCCATTCATGTTTGATAGACTTGTCATGGGCTTACCAAATATTGGCCAAGCTGGAATGTGTCAAGGATTTTGTTTGCTGCTGGATGGAACTGTCAGAAAGTATCATCAATGTTCTTAATTTAGCAATTCCATTGATGGAGACAAAGTTAAAGGTTCTTGAAGTAACAGCAAAAGTTATAGAAGCCATAGGGTATGGCACTGTTGTCTTGCCTGCTACAAAACGCTTTCACATGGTGAAGGTTTGGCTTCCATTTGCTAGGGTTGTGAAATCATTGATGGATACTATCAGTGGGGATGATGAGAATGATCTGGCAATAAAAATTGATGGTGAGCTCTGGCAGTCGTTGGAATCAGCTTTTGTTTCACTAATTCTTACATTGCCATCTAGTGATCAGGCAGAGATTTTGACGGAATGGTTGGCTTGTAAACATATTCAGTATCCTGACCTGACTGAGGCATTTGAAGTGTGGTGTTACAGGTCCAAGGTTGCCAAGCGAAGGCTGGCATTGCTTGGTGGAAAAAATGGTTTGACTAACATAGAATAATAACATATCTTACTTAAATTTTGGTTTTATTTTGTGATAGTTTTAGTAGGCCATTCAAATAGAAAACAAGAGAATTTCTTTAATGCCTGAACCAGAGTGCGACTTGAAAGCTAAAACATATTCAGATTGGAGTAAAGAATGGTCGATGGTTCAATTTTTTGAAAATCCTGTCTAATTCATCTCTTGCGCCAAACAACTAATTACAACTTGGTAATTTATCTCTCCCAGGCATTGCTATAACATGACCTAGTCAGATGCATTCCAGCTATTCTGTTCCTGTCATCTGAGTTACGATTATTGTGAAAGAATTATCTGTTCTGATATATCTTCTGATGTATCTGGCTTTAGTTCCTGATGTGGTATGTGCTTTGCCAAGAATTATGCCTTAAAACGCTTGTTTTCAGGTGGTTTGTCTCTTTTGAACTTACTGCTTACTTTGATCACTGATGTATTCTTTTCGTTTTCTTTAAAGAAAGATGATGTATTTTTTCGCTTTGGAATGTAGTTAATGGTAAAAATTTATAGCAGCAAATTTCAGATTGTCAGCTATTTACTCTGTTCGCCATATCCTTTTGTTTTTTTTGGACTTGAAAAATGCGTCATTCATTCAAACTAAATCTGCAGAATACAGCATTGAATGGGGAAGTTAACAAACCAAACTCTACTTGTCGCAAAGGACAATGACAGTTTTGACAGAATATGTGCTTGAACATTATTGTTAACTCTTTTAGCATGATCGACTCTTTAACAATATCAAACTCATTCAACATGATTCTGATGCCATGAATAAGGTTGCCAATCAAGGGCAAATCAGGCTCATTGTTGTTTATCTTCTGAACAATAGATAAAGCATCCCCTTCCAATTCAAAGTGAGTGATTCTATACTTCATGGTGATCTGCAAAGCTCTGAGAAAAGCTATACATTCCACTTGTTCAGCACTAAAGCCTCCTATGATTCTTTCAGCCATTGTGGCTTCAACCTGACCCAAGTGGTTTCTTACAGTCAGTCCTACAGCAGCTTTGTCTTCAGAAAAAGCCCCATCAACATTTATTTTTAAAAGGTGCTCCTCAGGTGTTCTCCATATACTCCTTTCTACAATTCTACTCTTTTCATTTTTGGGGTGCAAGTTCCTGTACTGTTGTAAAAAGGCCATAGCATATTCACTTAGTTGCGATGCATCTCTGTCTTTACCTTCAAAAATCCTCTGATTCCTGCACTTCCAAGTCATCCACATAGTTGTTGCTATAAGTTCTGCCGCAAGTTTGCCTTCTGCCTGCATTTAGCAATCAAACCAGTCTTTGAAGTTTGAAGCAGTGATCTATCATAAATTTGATGAACTCCTGAGTTCCTCCAAACTTCCTGTGCATAGTCACGAGCAAAGAAAGCATGCTTAGCAGCAGTTATGTATTTCACCTTCTTACAAGGCTCGACATGGGATTTTTCATTTTTTTCTGTGACATTCAGTAATAGACACAGAATTTCAGCTTTCAGCATATCAAGATTAACAATCTTTCTGCTTTCAAACCCCCAACACCACCAGCCCCCCACCCTTCCCCTTCTTTCCCCCACCTCCCTTCAGGAACCTCAATGTCATTTTGTAGCCTAGGATTACAAGATTATTGGTTTTCCCCATTTTATCAAAAAAAAAAAAAAAACAAAAAAGGACTATGTAGCCTGTGAATACGTAGATATTGCCTCATTAGGTACCTAATGTCAGGTCCATTTCAGGAACAAATGAACATCCCAATTTTATTTTTTTTTTTCTTGATGGAAGTTTGCACATTCATTTTTTCTTTTTCAGATGTTTTTCCTTCAAATCGTAGATCTGCTTTAAGAGGATAACTTTAGGAGGAGAGGCGTGCGAAGAAGGGGTCTTTCAATGCTTTGCACCAGACCAGAGGGTAAATGCCAAAGGAGACACTATCACCGTCGGTAGGGTCACATCGACCCGTAGCTTCCAAAGCAGTGAATGGCTTGTCCGGGATAAGGTCTAAATGTAAAGTGGTCCTATGCCATCAAAAACTTTTTTGACATCAAACTTTAAAAGCTAGTGCAGTCTTCTACTCAGGCAAGCAATGTTCTAAACAAACATCAATTTCAGCTGCAAATTATTATCGGATGTAGTTCATAAGCAGAGGTAATTGCCACTTTTGGCACATTACCTTTTCAATTGATGGATGATCGTGCAACAAGAAATCAGGTTCTCCTCCCATTTGACTATTGTCCTCGTGCTTCTTTTTTGCGACCTACCGAGTTTTCCTTTTCTTTTAGAAACAGATTATTCCTATGCAGACACATTATCCGCTAAAGTTTGTCATCTTTGGAAAAGATTTGCGCAGCTGATATTGGATTATCCTGGATCCTTTATGTTATTTTGTCTCGAAATAGAAAAAAACATTAGAAAATGTGATGGCTGATTTATATGTGCTGTGAGGGAGAGGCCGCCGATCAGTTCACACTTCAGTCGGAGCAGTTTTCATGGTCTCAAAGATATGCAAGTCAATTTTCCTGCAGAACCCACTCTCTAATTGTCTACATTTTCGCTACTCCTGTATAGGCCTTCGTGACTTGAAACGATCAAAGAATCATGCAGGGCTGTTTCATGTAGTTAGAAAGTCAGGAGTTAGAATTCTTCTTTCTTGTGTCCGACAATGTGTGAATTGTATTCTTTCATCAATTCGACAAGTAGATAGAATGGTGCCAGAATGTCTAATAAATTCTTCCGCAAAACCTGTTAAGCGGTTAATTGTATACCCAGTCAATGTCACCAAACAAATTCGTAATTGAGACAAGTATGAAAAGGAGACAGCATTTATAATGTGTAGTGTTTATTTTCTATACCACCCAAAAATAACTAGTCTCCATTACACTATTACAGTCGTTCTATTTTATCTGAAGCAACAAAATTAATATACAATCCTCAGCCATATCTACTAAATAAAGCCTAAACTATCTAAATATATCAAAAAGTCGAACCTGCAAGTATAGACCTGTACTATGAGGAAATATTGATGTTCTTTACACTACTATGGCATCCCCTTTTTCCTAGTAAATAAAGGGAGTTGAAGAAAATAGTAGAAAACAGCGGTGATCCCTGATCAGCATTCACCTATGCCTGCCCTTACCCTTGCTCTACTGAATCTTCAAGCTACAAAGTCTGGCAACAACTGTGCAGCGAACCTCTTGCGGTTCTGAATGTTGATGTTCTCATATACACTAGTCGAGTGACTAGATGTCGGGGTACCTAAACCGCCATAATCATTTGCTTCGCCAATTTCTACTCCTCTACCCAATTGTATATTTTGGTTCGGCAGAAAGTTTTGATGGTGTCCTGAAATGGAGAGATTTTCGCAATGCGGGAGCCCCAGAGTGAGGGAGACTCCATTACCTGAATATGGCCCTGGAAATTGATCGCTGCTAAACCTGCCAATTTCAGCAATTGGGTATGAACCAAATCCTCCAATGAAATTTGTTGGTGCCCCAAGTAACGAAAATCCTTCTCTGTTCTGCCTCTCATTGACGAACTTCATCGACAGTTGCTCATTGTTTGACTCATTGGGCTTTGCATCGATACTCACTGATGGAACGCTGCTTGGAGAGTGTAACATGTCTGCGCTTCGCAGTTTCTTAGGGCTTCCTTGGGTTATGCTGTCCATTTCTGGTGAACCGATTAGGTTGAAACCGGACTGATTCTGGATGTGTATTCCAGGTGGAGATGCTGTAGGAGACATTGAAATTGGACTAGTGACGTTCTGGTTTGCAAGATGGTCCTGTTTTGAGATAAAACCTTTGTTTTGAATCTCCAAGCTCGAGCTTTTCTCCTGCAGAGCATTGGATTTGGATCCTGAATCTTCGTTTTGCTCACTTTTGCTCGTTTTCTCCTCGGAGCCATTCTTTTCATGTTCCTTCATCTCCTCCGTGTACATTTCCTCAACCATTGGCTTCCAAAGTCGAACTCGGGCATTAATGAACCAATTTGACACCTGTATATCGGTAGAGTTTAGGCCCCGTTGGCGATAGGTAAGCAATGTCTGGGAACGTGAATATTATCAATTACCTGACTCCTAGTAAGCCCCGTCTGTTTGGCAAGCATGAGCTTGTCTGAGTCCTTGGGATAACTGCATTCATCAATCACGAATTGAATCGCGTCAGTTTAATCAAAATCTTTCTTCCAATTCAACAGTCTAAATTGAATTTCGACAGAGTAGTAGGTTAGATATGACAACACATACGGGTGGAGGAAGTGTTCGAAGAGCCAAGCACGAAGAACAGAAACAGATCGCTCGGGCAGCCCTCTTTGGGGTCTCCAAGCATTGTGCTGGATCATTCCCAATTGTTGGAGAGCTCTTTGTTGTCGAAGTTGATTATCAACGAATTTAAGCCTTGATCCCTCTATTTTCCCACCGAAACTGTCTTCTTCGCCTAAGCTCTTGCTTGCAGCTCGTATTTGGCCTAATATTGCGTCTTTAAGGCATCGAAATTGCTTCGAAATCGTTTGCAAAGCCAGGGCTGTGTATGTCTTCGCAGAACCAATTCCTGCTGCTTGTTCGAACCAAGAAATGACAATCTGCATTTGATTGTGATACTGTCTGTACCTCTGCTCCACCTTTCATACCCACGCATTGGAAGAAAGAAAACACTAAGTTATAAATGTATATACAGAGCATCCGCATTCATTAAGGCAACAGAAGAACTGACAATTCTCATGATAGCCCCGTAAATGAACGCTAACCTACTTCTTCAAATTGAATTATGAGAACACAAGGGGACGACAAGTTCAGGATCTCAAGAGAATTGCACAAATTGAATGCGGAAATCATTTTTTATACGGAAAATTCAACCAGTAGTACGGAGTAATAGTAGTGTTAAAAAAAAAAAAATTTTTAAAAGTAAGGTAGAGAACTCCAGTTAGATTTTCGAGAAAGGAATTATTGAAGGGAAATTTTCATGAGATCATGATTATTTGATAGCTACTCCTGCAAAGATCTGATATCCCACTCAAAGTGATGGAGACCTGACTCAGCCTTCCGTACCCTTGGGGCCGTTTTCACAACAAAAGAAAATAAACCACAGTTGAAGCCTTAACGTAGTTGCTTCAAAGTTGAAAATCACTTTCAGTTTATCGTTTATAGTACTATGCTTGCATGCTTTCAAAATCAAATCTTGGCTTCTCTACACCATAGAGCACAACATCAACAGACCGAAAAATAGCCTTACCTCATCAAGCATGTTAACCAGCTTTGCTTTCTTCATCTGTATTTCCTGTCTCTCGGCGGTGGTAAGCTCGGCACTGCGCTTGGCACTGTTCTCTCTTCCATTCTGACCTTCTCCGGCAGTGGCCGTCATCTCGGATGACTCTCCTATCTCCTTGGCCTGCCCATTAGCACCTTTAGCAGTTGCCGCACCACTTTTTACTCCCTTGCCAACATTGACAACTTCATCAAGGAGCTCTTGAGCTGCCTTCAAGTACTTAGAACTCAATAGCACACTTTGCATGCCGTTCACTCCGTTGGAAATCCCCGAGGCCGAGGAGGATGATCCCCCAGAAACCCTCACGTCATCCCCGCCAGTTGGAGATATGGCCGTAACCAGAGGCTGTGATGGGATTTCACGTTCAGGCCTAAAGGACCCGTACGCAGGCTGTTGAGAAGAGAGGCTCAAGGAGAGTCCTTGCTGGGCGCGTGACACTTCACGCGCCGCCCCAAGGTCCATGGCTGGGCTGTACAGGTTGTACTGGAGGCGAGGGAGGAAGGCGTGAAGGGCTGAGATGTCTTGCACAGACGCAGCGTGAGGTTGGTGGTCATGGGATGAGGTAGCTGCGGTGGCGGTGAGAGGGATGCCGACAAACTGTTGCGTGGGGGAAGGAGGAGGTGGCGCGTGGGGAACGTTCAGAGAGTTGGCTCCAGGTGCTGCTGAAGGTCCAGGAGTGTTGGAGGAGTTGAGGAAAACGAAGTTGCTGGGTGGTTGGACTTGGACTTGGACGTGAGGCGGCGGTTGATGTGTGTCAGAGTATCCACCGACGTAGCCAGCATGGTTCATGAGAATCAGAGTTTGCAAGCCATGATCCCCGCCGCCTCCTTGGATTTCCGAATTCCCATGAAAGTACGTCGCCATCGTGATCGGACTCTCTTTTATCTTTTTTTGCTGAATTACCTTCTTTTTCCTGTTCCTACAAACTAGTACTACATCAATGGAAAGAGACTACGTTAGCCTTCACTTCATTTCACATCCAATCCCAATAAATAGTTAAATACCCCCGAATACACACCCACCCCCATAACCAAAAAAAAAAAAATTTCCATCATCACATCCCACACATCTTATATAGAAATATAATACTACTACGAGTTAGCTTGCTGCTACTCAGTACTCACATATATACACACACACGCGCGTATGTACCTGTTGGTCATATGAAGCTCTTAAACAACCTAGTTGGTCGACATAGTATTCAACCCATTCGGTTGGTCCTCCAGCTGCAGGGACTACTGTTCCGAAAGAGGTTAAAAAGCTCTTAAATTGACCGTGGAGACTCGGAAGGCTTGAAGCTAGTCTTCTGATCAGATAAGGCCTGAAAATTGCAGAGGAGGATAAACCAATGATTAACATAAACAGTCCCCATACCTAAGCCGCCAGGCTGGTCGATCAATCAGTGGAACAAACTGCAGGATTAATCTTGAACATGATAACTTGGGATTTGGGATCATCAGTTTCAGTTTCTATTCTAATAATTTCTACTCAGGGTTCCTTTAGATATTGAAAAGGAGCACGGGATTTGGGAAGAAGAGAGAAAAGTCGGAAACAATACATATAGGGAGAGGAGAGGAGGAGAAAATCAGAAAAGACAGATATCTGGAATGATGTATACATAGTTAATATATCATAAATTAATTGGTACGTACCCTGTGGTTCGAAACTCTCGTATGGCACGTGTTCCGTCATTAACATCATCTGCTGCAACAAAGTAAGAAGAATTTTGAGATACAGTGACAGAAAAAAAACCATATCAGATTGCGAGTGAGAGAGAGAGAGAAAGAGAAAGGGAGGGGGTTAAAAAGAGCATGCAGTTTTATGGCTAAATTACATGAGAAAAGATGCATCAAGTTGAAGACCATAGAGAGGCCATACCTTTATGTCTATAGTCTATACCAAGCTTACCTAGGCGATCTTTATATATCTATCTATAGATTGTTGTAGCAGCTGAGATGGGATGATATATATATGTATATGTATATGTATATATCTCTCACTCACTCAGTAGTCCCTTTACTTCTCTGCTGTCGGACTCAAATCAATAACTCTTCCTATCCCTCCCAACTTGACAGGGAAAAAACGGAAGTGAAGGTGGGCTGTGTTTTGGAGGGCGAGGTGGGGGTGGGGGGAGAGAGAGAGAGAGAGAGAGAGAGATCAAAGAGAGATGGGGCTAAAAAGGTAGAGAAAAAGATGCTCATCTTTATTCACTCATTTATCCACACACTTGAGTAGCTAGGTACCATTTCTTTTTCTTAGTATTGTTACGATAGGACGGAGGAGGAAAATTCCACTCCCTTCAAATTAAGAAGCAAGGAAAGAAAGGAAGTCCAGTCCCACATGATATTACTATGAACTCTTGCCTCATGTATGCTAAAGATTTACCCATTTCTTGATGTCATCCTCCCTTTTTCTTTCATTCATTCTTTCTTTCTTTCTTTCTTTCTTGTTGTGGGATTTTTCGTTTCTTTTTTTTTTATTTTTACTTTCTATTGGCTAGTTGGAGACTTGGAGGGGTGAAGTACCTGCGAATTGATCAAAGAAGGGGAGTGATTTGACCTTGTTTTGCAAATCATTTGATGCAGGCAGGCCAGGCACCTGCGTTGTTTGATGAGCTACAAAGAACTTTTCAGAGTGAGAAAGATATAGATGTAGATGGGTTTATGTGTGCGACTATGTGTGTGTGTGTGTGTGTCTTTGTTTCGTTACATATATGTAAAATCAATGCTATCATCAAAGTGTGTCAGAAGATACAAACAGCTGAAAAACGAGGAAATGTCCCCCTCCACTAAAGATTATGCAGATTGTTAATATAATATCATCAGAAATTAATAATAATAAATTTTTTAAATACAAACGGGTAGAAATCTCGGAGGAGGAGAAGAAGATGATGATGATGATGATGATGATGGTGATCTACTATGGAGTAGCATTAGGGGGGAAGGGATAGAGAGAGGGTCCCCTCTTTCATTATTGATTGCTCTTTTGTCTTTCTTCTTTCTCATTTCCTTTTTTTTCTTTCCAATATCTTGAATTGGTATTTTTTGTGGCTGGATGATAGAGTTTGAAGATAAAGCAATTAAAAGGCCAAGTAGCACATATGGCCAACCACCATGACACCTACTTAATGCCCAAAAAAGTTATAATAACATTGCATCTACTTTTTTTTTTAATCAATAAAGTGGGCTTCAATCAAGAAAATCTAATTCCTACTAATATCATACTATATTGCCTCTGTTTATATGCTCTTGATTTCAGCTTGGCCATCTGTATTTGAAATTTGAAAATTTCAACCTTCAATTGTTTAATTAGTCATTACCTACCGCAAAAAAAGAAAATTAAAATGATAGCATAGCATCGTAACTACCCAGCATATATAATCTTCTTCTAGTATCCATTGATATTGTCCTTGCTGAATGCTGGCCACCGAGCAAATTCATACTATTTTTCTTATATATATATATATATAATGGATTTGATATTAGTGCTGACAAATTACACAATGTTGAAGTTTCCAGGGATGACACTCAACTCGTTTTATTTTATTACTTCCCCCTCCCCACAGCTGAACGCTTTCTTCAGTTTGAAACGACTCCCCTACAAATTTAGAGTTTTCATGAGCTCCCAAAGACTTGAGAACTTTTTACCTACAATCCCGTATTTATTACTTAACTGCATTTGCCCCAAGAAATATATGAGTTTGGATAGTGGATTATTTAGGTTAATTTTCGGAAACAAATGCTGTAAATTTTTTTGATATAATGTATGTGAAATAAAAAGGTGGTTAAAAAAAGTGTTGATGATGCAATTTAGCAAACAAAGGAGGTGGTGTGGTAAAACGTTAGGATTGATAACAGTGCTTCGGTTCTCAACAGCAGGGCTCCATTATTCTTTGCGAAGGCCGAGCGTTCTAGTTCAAATTGAAGTGCAAATAACAAACACTACTAGCTAGTGCCAGGGAGGGGATTCGTTGCCAATTTACTCATGTTCTTTCATTCTACTCTATCTCCTTGAGTTGTGAAAAAAAAATATATATATATATATTCTAGTTGTAGAACCATATTCTTGAACAATACGAAGACCGTGGAAAACATCAAGCCAAATTCCGGGAATTAGATGTATTCCATCTAAAATTGTTTGTTCATTAATTAACAGGCTAAACAAAATTCCGTTCCAGAAGGTACAAGTAATCTATCTCTTGGCTCATCAGCTCTTGTCATCAACTGTCATGTCTCCAAGAGTATTTAATTTCCCAAGAACCCCTAACTTCCTAAGATTCTCCCCTAAAGGACTGCACAGTATTTTTATAGTATTTGTTAATGCATGCTTTTCATTTTTGTCCCCCGATGAGTGATGAGTGATGAGTGATGATGATGGCTGTGGTGACTCGCGTACCAATAGCTACAGATAAATTAGGATCTTCTTAATTACCCGCATTAACATGATTCTTTACAAAACTTTTGGCAGCACATATGAATATTTATCCATCAGCCCTGGAACTATTCTCTTCTCTGTGTCTGAAGCAGACAGGGACGGTGTCCATGCCAAGGTTTCTTGAGGAGGTCTTGCAGTCGCATTCCCTGGACAGCTTCTCGCCAATTCATATCATGCATTAGATTAGATATGCTTAATTAATTTTTCCTAATAAAAAAATCAGCACCATTTTAGGTAAATTTCGATGCTCTTTTTCTAATCATGTTGGACATGTCAGTACTTGCAGCTCCTGACTATATATATATATATATTTTTAAAAAAATTAGGTAGGTCGGTATATATGATCGATACTTTTGTGAACAGCTGTAGCTTTTCCTAAAGTGTTTATGATAATGTTTTATATGCATGGAGATTTGCCTTGACCACAGTAACAAGTTAGGGTTCTTTAGGCTTCTGGGTAAACAAAGTGGAGTGAAAAACACCCCCTCACCTCACCCAAAGAAAGAAAAGAAAACAAGAATTCTGCGAAGCCCTGATGTCGTTGGATGTGAGCATCTTTCGTCACATTTACAATATACAACTGATTGTCGGTATATCAATTGTTACTATCGACCTAATGAGTATTGGCTTTTGACAGTGCTAAAAATATAGAAGAAGGATAAACCATGGAATATTTATTTACCTTTCAAAAAGTTTTATCGACCTTTTTCAATCTCAATCTGAAGTCAAGTCAAGGAACATTGAAAAACAGCAATGAAGTGTTTAGAACATTAGATTGAATCACAGGAGAGAATGAGAGTACAGTGGAGGTTTTTTCTTTCTTTTTTTTTTTGAGTAGATCTTATATACACTGAGAGTAAATACACTATCACCGTTGGATCTATGACACATGTGTAAAAATTAAATTTCAAAATCAAAATTTGTATAGTTATCATTCATTCAACGCTGATAGTGTATACACTGTCAGTTTAGGAAATAATAATCTTTTTTTTTTTAGGATGGATATTTTGGCTATATTGATTGAAGCTTATTGCTAGTATGGCGCATGAAATTGTTGAGCGAACTAGAATTTGTAATTTATCATACAAGTACATATTAGTATCATTTTGTTCAAGCAAAAACGAAGCGACCATTTGACTTTGATGTCTCTCGTGTGAGAAATGATCTGAGATTCTTAATTAATTACTGCTATAATATATTTGGAGAAGAAAGTTTTCAAACAGTTATGATTGTGAATCCATTAATTAGTTGTAGATGTAACCCACTAAACCGTGAATAAACACAGCACACCCTCAATTAATTAACTACTCATGACATTGCTAGTTTTAATTAGTTACTCTATTTGTACATGCCCGTACCAATGTGTCTCTCTAGTGCAGTATTACTATTCCATAATGTTTCCGAAAGCGTGAGGTACTTATCACATGGATCTAAACAATACAAAACTGCTACACCAATGTCTCATTCAATACTAAACAGATGCTATATAGTCTTTCTCGTTCTCTCTATGACTAGGTAGCAGACATGTATCACAAAGTAATAATAGACTAATGGGTAATTAATAGTAGTAATAACAAGAGGAATAATACGGATCAACATCACATTCCTCCTACCTTCAACTACAATTTGATGTTCAATCCTTTACTTGATAGTATTTTAATTGCTTCACTTCTTTACTTGATTTTTTAAAAAAAAAAAATTATTGCCAATTAATTAGTCCTTTTTCCTCTTTTCAATCCTAAATATCTTGTTATGCAGACCAGGAATGTGATTGATGTCCTTAAATAATTATGTCACATCAAAAAGACTATTTTACCATGTATTTGACAAGGAATGTGAGCATGGCGGCTGCATATTTAGATGGGGTTTTTTTTTTTAAACTCGTTAGCACACCACCTAGTATTCACCTAACTTATTATATATATACATATATTAATAATTATTATCCTTTCTTGCATTTATGTACTTTTTCTAATTAATCTCATATTTTCAAAAATATAACACTTAAAATGTATGTTAACGTATGTCTATATATAAAACAGTCGTTAGAGAAATTGTAATTAGATTTTGGAAGAGAAGTAGTCGAGGTTTTGCAATGAGCGAATGCATGCATGAAATAAATAGAAAGATCATTTTTTGTTTTGGGTTTTTGTGTGTGTGTGTGTGTGTGTGTGGGGTGGTGGTGGTGTAATCGTTGTTTGTGATATGAGAGAAAACTGAAGAAAGTAAATCTCAAGTCTTTCAAGAACACAAGTGACCGGTCCCTTTTAGCGTTTTCTCAATATAGCATCCGTTAGCTTTTGGGGCAGCTTTTGGGAATGAAATTCCCTCCATCCCTTTCATCGGAAAATGACTACGAGTAATACGACGTGAGGGATAGCACTTACATTCCAATTTCACACATTCATGACTGCCTCTTCAAGGAATATGACTGCATGAGCATGAGGCTGATACAAGTTTTTATTTTATTTTTCCTCTTTGAAAAATGGCCAATGCTGACGTCTGCCAATCCTCAAAACCATAACTATACCCCGCTCGCGTCATCCGCTTCTTGATATATGGATCATCACTTTCTTTGAGATCAAGAAGCAAACTGTTCAACATAGAATATCTTGAAAACGTGCTACATAGTAACTACTACTGCTACTTGCTAACTGCTCCCAAGTTTTGATCGCCAGCAGCTTACGATAGTAGGCAGCTACAGAAGAATATTTTGGGGCCCACTTTTTGTCTCAACAAAATATTTAAATTTTTCCTATCCCACCTAAGATAGTCATAGATAGTGTCACACACATATATATATGATTTAGGTATGCGCCGTCACATATACGAGTAAAACACCAAAAAAAAAAAAAAATCAGAAAATTTGTGGGGAGGGAAATTGGATGGAGTCCATTGGGGTAGAAATTAATTTACTGTTTTTACCGCACTAGAACTAGATGGCTGACTCGAGCATCAAATTTTACTGATTCAAAGTCAAAACATTCGTTCGTGAAATAACAACCAGTGAGAACTGCATATACAGGATGGTGCCTTCTGGGCCGAATCTGCACAAGCATAGAAACTTTATACATAGAAAGTGACCAAGCCACACCGAGCCATTTCGTTGTATGAACTTGAGCTATTCCCCTTTTTGGGTGCATTAATCACTTCCACGCAACACAAGCACCTCGTAAAAACGTCAACAAAAGAGTTTGACTCGAGAACTTGACATGATGCCAATAACAAATAATAGGGGATTTCAATGCCGAAGCTGACTTCTTCTTCTTCTTCTTAAAAAAAAAAAAAAAGAGCATTATGTGCATCAACCAGCATATATACCATACAACAATTGCTGGCAAATCATGTCCTCAAAGTGGTGAACCAATTTTTTTTTTTCCTTTTAGAAGAAAACACATACATACACGTACAAGGCTTGGTCGCGCTTTCTTCCCTCACTATTTCTCTCCACAAAAAAGAGCGATGGATGGAGAATCTCGAGAACTACTTTGAATGTCTGTCTTGAGTTATATCATCCAGCATTTTACGACCATGTCAAAATGAATGTTTCAATTTTCTTTTTCTTTTTCTTTTTTTGGGGTTTTAGCCAATGAAAAATCATGTGTGGCAAAAGAATACGTATCCAATAACGAAAATAGAGAACTATGTCTAGCTCAACATTCAAGCTATTTTTTTTTTAAAATTTATTGTTCTAACGTAGGAATATGATGGACAAGAAATTAAAAATCTAGTTGCAAAAAGTGTGTCGGACTACGAAATCGACGCCATATGGAGAACGATTGGATCTTCCAACTCATAAAATATTTTCTGAAAGCACTGTTTATTTCGTGATGACTGTTTGGAATTAAGATTAAATCTAGACAATTTTAAGTCATCTTTATGAGCACAACACAGCAGAAGCAAAATTCATTCTATCCTAAGCTGTACACTAAGATATAGTGTAAGAATTATGAGCTTTTTTGTTCTTTCTTTTTTTTTTTTTGGGTTAAATTCTACGTCATCGCTTTTTCAAATGTACTTTGATCTTTCGTGTCCTTTACCCTCGTTTCACTTAATTTTTCTGTATTAAATATCAAAATATAGTATTTTACGTCCGTCATCCAAATAACGAAAAAACGAATATACCTGCAGCCTAGATTTACCTCGTTAGTCATTTGTAGTCCAGTTCGTCAGTTTACTAGGAAACCCGAGATAAAGAAGCCGCAAGTATCTTGGGAATCGTTTGACCAATCTTAAAGAGTGCAAAGCTACATTGCGCTTTTTCCCTTTTTAACAGCGATGTTAATTACTACTTGACTAATTTTATCTCATCTCTCCAGTTTGATTGCAGAACTTAGATAACTAAAGTTAAAAATTTTTGGACCAGAGACAAGCACAAGTAGTAGTAGTTGAGAAAGTAGACAAAGTCAGAAAAAGGTTCCAAGTTGCGCTGATTTTGACCAAAACTCAAGTTAAGTTAGAAGGCGACATTTGCTAAAACAGAGAGAGGCGAAAAAAAAAGGGAAGAAAAAGGAGACTGATACTACTATGATCAAAGCGCCATTTCACAGCAAAAACTTTCATATCATAACCCCCCAAAAAAGAAATTCATTTTCTCCCATCAAAAGTCAAAAGTTGAACTGGCGACAAAAGTTGATCCGCGACGGGTTTGAGACGCAGTTGGGTGTGTCAATAATTTGTGAGACTGAGTTATTATTTGTACCACATCCACACACAGGGACGGTGATAAGATTTTTTGGCTTTCACTGATGGGTCCATGTCTTTAATTGGCCACAACCAGGGTTGGTTGGTTCTTCCCCTAGATTGAGTGATCCTTTCTTCGTTGCAAGCACTTCCTTGGACGCAATAGACTCTCTATTGCGCTATTGCTTGCGCATTCTTGATTCCGAACCAATCTCGCAGACAAGGAAAATAGATTCACGCACTTTCGAACTTATTAATAGGCTCGAATTCAACCTCTGTAGTGTTCTCGATCACTTGGCTAGCGCAAAATGACATGGGATTTTGAAGCATTAATTGTTCGTGAGGAAACCAAGAACCGTCTTTCCTTTTGATGCTGGAAAATATCTCATGCAGACCATTTGGCCGGTAGGTAAACCCTTTCTCGAAGACTCGTCCCAAAGTCTCAAACCCAACCAAAACCTATTAATGAAACCAAATTACTTGAGACTTATCTTTCCCTTCGTGGACTCCCACCACTCCCAGCTTCCAACATTTCCATCCGCCATTCTGATTTCTGTTAGCTACACGCGCATGCACGCGCCCGCGCGCACACACATACAAAGTTTAATCTTAGGCCTACACTACAAGTAGGTTTTCCATCCTGCAGCTTATCTCTAAAAAGTGGAATTTATCCTGCAAAGAGGACCTAAAGTGTCGAGCGTTGTAATTATAGGTATCTTACATCCCGGCCCTCTTTTAGCTGTGAACCGATTATTACATCGCACGCTCAAACTAATTCTGAGAGGAACCAATTAATCGGCCCCCGCAAGTTTGGCTAAAGAACTGATTTACCAAAAGGACTCATTAATTCGGTTGATGGCATTTCGTGAGTTATTTTCTTGTCAGTGCCCTAAAATTATCAAAATATAGTAAGTAAAAAATGGGGTTTTCTGAAACTGTACAAAAAAATGGTCTACCTAAAATGATAGCTGGTTGGCAACTATATATCTAGTATTATTCCTTTTGAGTCTTTTTTTTTTAAAAAAAAAAAGAAAAAGAAAAATCATGTCATACTTTTTTAAGCAAAACAGGATACGTCGGAAGAATCGCTGCGTTGTTAGCACTCAATAGACAGCTTTGCCATCCGATTAAGTGGAACACTTTCTTTATGTGGGAAAGATGGAGCTAAAGTTGGGACAAAATCATGAACCGTTCTTTTTATCATTGAAAACAAAGAATGAGGTAATGGAGAGGGATGAATTGACGTTATAACACAGTTAGTGGTGCAGATCGAGTCTCATTTAAAGGTCCCAACTTAATATTAGTAGTGATCATAATGACAGTAGATATATATAGGAAAGAAACCATTATTGTTGCGCCTTGGTGATGGTAGTAGTGTTTTATTACGTACCCTTGGTCACGACATTGATTTCGTGAGACTTTGAATCACACTACACTATCTTTTCTGAATGATTTTTCTTTAACCTGAATAGCAAACACTCTACCTTTAAACACACATCTCATTAAATGTTATGTTGAGACACATACATACACTTGTACAAAAGTAAAACAACACTCGCCACACATTTGTCTCACGAGGTACTTGTTAATTAAAAAAAAAAAAAAAACTGTGTGTAAAAAAAGACATCTTTATGCTACGTCGTCCACTTCACTTGACTCTAAGTGAGCTAAAAAGAACACACAAGAAATTAACAAATGGATTTGGGGGTCAGTCATGCATCGTGTAACACATGGAAACGATACGAATCAGCAAGAATATTGAGACACTTTGCTCGTCCCGATTGATGAAGCTGTCTTTGGCCTCCGAGCTGGGGAAAGATATATGCAGCAGTCGATCTTAGACAGAAAATCAGCCATAACATAACGTAACATGTGGGTGGTTTGGACCACCGGCAATCAATATGGCATACTGCCGGAACGTCCTGTGGCCGCGGTGCCACTCCCAATATCACAAATAACGGAATTTTTTTTTTTTTAAATATATATATATGCTAAAATCTTTCGTAGCTATGTCGATGCACATATTTGAGCGCATGGATTGAAAACAACATCGTTCTCAATGACCTGATTACAAATAACACCACCAAAAAGTTAAAAGCAGCAGATTTTTTTTTTTTTTTTCCTTTTTTAAACCTTCATGAGTTTGGATTTTGCGAGTTGAAATTAACAAGAAATTTCAGGGAAGGCAATGACGTGGGTGAGACAGGAATAGCATGACGACACCTCTCCAAACTAGGATTATATAATAGGATAAGTTGTTTCATCGTATTTTAGGGCTCATGAAGACATATAAGCACATAAAGGCACTACAAACATAATTGCTTGTACATATTGTAGCGTGAGAATTCAACTGTTTAATTTGTTTGCTTTCTTCTTAAGGCAAGGTTCGACTCTCATTAATTATTTCAACTGTTTAATATTTACTTTTGTTCTAGAATTTATTTAGGTAAAGGTTTTATTTAATAAACTTTAGTAGTAGATACTACTATATATATGGTAGTACGCGTTTTTTCGCAAATGAATGCTAGATGTCAAGTGCGGAAATGTTACCGTGAGATCACGGCATATTTGAAGTCCAGACGGTACGGTACCACATGCTTTTTTGAATCTTGATTTTTCCAGATCGTCCAACTAAACTTTACTTAAAAGAACCCACAATCGCAACTTTTGACAAAAACCAAGTAAGACTACGTACGTTTATACACAAATCCTTAAGGAAGTGTTCTTAAGGAACAAAATGTTGAAGAAAATAAGCCAAAATCGCCATACCAAAATTATCTCTTCTTTTTTTTTTCTTTTTTTTACCAATTAACCTTAACAACATCCAATTGTAGCTTGACAACCTTAATGAGGTAACCCACCAACTACATTTATTTCCATCTCGTTCAAAAAGAACTCGGGAAATGATCGATGCACTGCTATCAGCAAAGTACTGCTACGACTTGATTAGAGGAACTCGATCAACTCAAATTGTTCCTTCTCTTTTCTGGCAGTTTCGCATTCCACAAGATAATAATATAGATATAGATAGATCCCTCTTTGTGAAAACCCCCAAAATTTCGATCTTGGCTCTATCAAACAAATTTCATCTTAGTCACTAACTCACTATAACATTACCTTGACGATTTCAAATTAATCCGTCGGAAAGCGGCATTTCTCATTATATAGCAAATGTTAAGAATCTCATAATTAAGTCTCTCTGGCTGCTTGCATCTTTAAAATTGTTTTGAACCATTGAGGGCAACTCACGTTAGAAGTTCTCAAGCTTTTAGTGAAAGTCCTATTTAGCCACTCAACTTTTTGTTGGCTTGATTTTTTTTTTTTTTTTTGAGTATTCATTCAATTTAGTCCCTAAACTTTCTTGATCAATGAAGTAGTTCCTTATAGCAGACACATAATTAGTACCTTACACCTTGTCCTTCAAGTAAATGTGCATCATTCACCCCATAAACGTTTTGAAGAACAAACTTATTCTCAAAATCTAAGCACATGCGCTCTCAAGTTCTCATATGGTAGTTGTAATTTTGAAATACACTAATTAACATGCTCTAAACAGAAAAAAGGGTAAATAACAAGCTAAAATAAAGAACATTGCTCAATGTGTTATTTATGGAAACTCATTAAAATGTAGTTTAGATGTTAAATTTTTAAAAGAATAAAATTAATTAGAAAAAGTATGTAAATGCAACGAATGGTAGGCAATAATGATTAACGTAAGCCTTAACGTTATAGGTTCGGTGTGTTAATGACTGTTCATTGGACACCGGTTAAAAAAAAACTTTTTTATAATTGTAACGAATGTATGACTAGCATTCCAAATTATCTAGCATCTCTTTCTTTTTGTGTCCCCTTTATCAAATCTTTTTTGTTCATATATGATAGAGTAGTTAGATTTTGAGCGTTCATGATCGCAATATATATATATATATATGTATATAGGAAACTAATTGCAATCGATGATTTGGCACCTAGAAACGTATTCAGAAGGCGGATCCGTAAAATCTGGCAAAGAAATTATTATTATTATTATTTGGCACGGGTAAAAGGATGCAAGCACTGAGTGCAAAAGGAGACAGAGAAGACGATGGATGAGAGGAAGATGCGTTGAGAAAATTTAAGGGAAAAAAACAATTTAAAAAAAAAAAAAAAAAGCCACATATCATGTAGTACGGCGTAAGTAACAATTGGTTAGGTTAGACGCCAGGGCCGACCCCGCCAGAGACGCGTCTGTTCCACGTGCCATCTGATGCTTTCGTTAAAGACTTCCGGTCGCATCTTTTTTCTCTACAAAAATTTCAAGTTTGGTTTGGACTTTTGCATCAATTAAATGGTCCCCACATAAAGTTGGGTCCCAGGGAACTGTACACGCGTCAACTTTACAGACCCCTAACCCCACGAGCGAGAAGATTCGCCGGCCTAGGTAGGACCCACTTGTCCAATCAAGCTTTTTGGATTTTTTTCTTTTTTGTTTGCTCCTTTTGAGTTTTGAGAGAGAGAGCCGTGTAGTGTGGGTGTGAAATTCCACGAATAGTTGGGTCCCACGTGGCACGGACCACAAAAGTCAAGAGACTATCCAATCAGCGTCAAGCCGTGTGTCCCCTAGCAACTGCTTTTTTTTCCAATATATCCTCGAGCAACGTCGCTGTCGGCAGGACACGTGTCGCCTGGTCCGAGCAGCGTTCTTGGACCGCCCCGCTTTTCCTGTCGTGCTTGCTCCCTTGCCACCTCACCCAGCGGCGTCATTTTCTCATTTTAAAACTAGAACCCTAGTAACTGTTCCTCCCCAGCCTCCACAAACTTATTACTCCCTCCGTCCCGTTTTGTTAGTCTTGATTTTTTTTTCACACAGATTAAGAAAGTGTAATTAATTTGGTTGGAAACATAAATTTAGATTAATAATTTCCTAAAATACCCTTATGCTAATCACGAAGAGTGCCAATTAATATCAGTTACAGCTAATGGGTTAGTATTGGAAAAGTTCAATGTATTCAATGTAGTGGGTTAGTATTTAATAACAATGTATTAATAACAAGATATTTAATAAGGGTATTTTAGACAATTTGAAAGATTACTACATTTCTTAATGGGAAAGTGGACTACAATTTGGAACAGACGAAAAAGGAAAACAAGACTATTAAAGTGGGACGGAGGGAGTACTACTCTAATAATAATTATTCCTTCTTCTTTTTACCCATTTTTGTGTAAGTGGAATTGCACAAATGCTATTAATTTCAAAAGTTAAAACCAACACAGGCTGCTCAGTTGATTTGGACGGATCAATTCCTTATAAAAATTTATTTATTCGGATCTTGCACCTGTGATCTCTCTCTGAGGTCAACCTAACCTATGGTGATGACTGAAAGCTAATAAATTATTCAAATTTTTAAAGGCTCAAAAAAAATAAAGTTAAAAACTTTCAACTGTCTTGTGTAAACACATAAATTTTTTTTCCCTTTTTTTGTTGAGTAATTCAACTGTGTATTATCATAAAATGGATTTTACGTTTCAATAATATTATTCAGAATTTGTAGATCACAGTAATTGAAGTGCTATATTTTTGTGTCAAGAAGAATTGTTGAAGATCAGTTGCGTTGGTTGATGAGCGTGAATTGGTTTGAACTAAAGCCGCAGAGAGGTCGTGTGTGTGTGTCGAAAATGTACTACAATAACATGTGAAGAGGAAGAACACGATTTTAAGTCTAATCAATTTTGGTGTGTCACCAGAAAGCAACAAAAAGATGAAGAACTCCCTACGCAAGGCATGCAGGCTCAATGTTCATTATCAGGCTCCTGAATCTCACGTCTGTGTTCCCATCTGTTGAAGGCAACATGGATGGAGAGAAACCTTTCAAGTATTCAGGTTGTTCAAGGAAATGCAAGGCTGTCAAGGTTGGTCTGATCTGATCCAGAACATATAACAACCATCAATTTGGCCCCATAATGATTTTGTAGATTTAAGAGGCAAGTTTGTGCTAGGACGAATGAATGCAGTAGTGAGAATTCTCATCTTTTCAGTTGCATCCTTCCAGTTTTGGTAATCCTGGCAGATTATTCGAACCTTGCCAAAAGTTCTGGACAATGTGATTAAAAAA
Source organism: Coffea eugenioides (assembly GCF_003713205.1). Lineage (NCBI taxonomy): Eukaryota > Viridiplantae > Streptophyta > Magnoliopsida > Gentianales > Rubiaceae > Coffea > Coffea eugenioides. Next base: position 863,702 of record NC_040040.1, on the reverse strand, counting down.
ATAAGTGAGGGTCAATTTTTTGGGTTTCGCCACCAATGAAACATATATAATTAATTCGGATCGATATTTTTTATGCTGAGGGCTGAATCTATATATGGCAAACGTACACTCAGTTCAATCTCGCCATCCAAACTTAAAAGACAGTTCACATCTTGTTATGATCTATCATATCATTTCAACGTGGGTTATGTCGAAAAGTGGAAAGAAATGGAAGGAAAAAAAAAAAAAAAAAAGGTTTATCTTTAATTAAATACTGGAAGGAATTGATGAACCTATTGATTTTCCATCTTTTCCTTCCTCGCCTGAGACAAAATACTATACTCCAAATAGTGCGTCTCACCGATTCTGAACTTCCAACCATCCAACAGAGGAAGAGTAGTAGTCCGACTAGCGGAATCTGTATTAGTCTTCACGATCAACATCATAGTACATCATCCTTAATGAACAGATAAAATTGCTGAGCATCTGTAATTATTGGTATCATTTTTTCTGGTTGATTTAAATAACTCCGTCGGTTCATATGATTGATGATGAGAGACACGGATTATTAAATTCCTCGAAAGGGAAACTGCTGGAGCTAATGCCTGAGGCTAATTGGACGTGCTGTGGATATTTTTGTCAGTTTGGTGCCGGAGACTAGGACAAGAAGAGGTAGTAGTAGTAGTATTGGTATAGACTTCTGCTGATGACTCAAAAGAGTCCTCTACTCGTGGAATGGCACATCCTTCGGGATCTTCAAAGGCCTCGGTGAGTCCCCCCCCCCCCCCCAGTCAAAACAGTTGTTCAAGTGATTATTAAGTGACTCATCTATCTAGCTACCTTCTTTTACGGAATGAACGAACATAAACTGCGTTTGAACAGCAGACTATATGGGATAAATGTTTAAAAAGAATGTATATATTATACTAACATTTTTTAATGTAATATACGTGGGATAAACAAGTAGCTACAAGTAAAAAAAATCTTGTGAAAATAAGTCACAATCCATAGAAAACAAACCCTACTAAAACCACCAACAACAAAAGTGAATGGTTTCAATAAAGGAAAGGCAATAAAATGTACAGTAGCAGATGGAGTGGCAGCATTCAGAAAGCCGCCATGAATGGAGCTCATGATCCACGCGAGCTTCGACCAGTGTAGAAGTGGACCAGGTGGAGAGGACTAGTTTAATTGGGATGAATGGAATGGATCCACGGAAGCAAAAGCATTTAGTTGGCGTCTGTCTATTGTCCCTCCAATTAATGTAATCCAGCTGCAAAGTCGTTGGAGCAGGGATTGCTTTGATTTTTGCGACTTTGCTACCGCTACTTGCTGCCTATCCTCGTTGACTAGTACTAGTACTAGACTACTAGTCCTCCACCTACAACACACTTGTATATTCAAATACTAAATCCTACTATTGTGTTGTGTTTTTTTTTTTTTTTTGTCGGTACAGGGGTGTCCGGATCAATTCTTAAGGGGTCCAACTAATTCTCTGGGGCCCGGGCCTGGCGCTCCAATCCGACCCTAGCACATTAAGTACGCGGAGGAATCCAGCAGAGTTGAGACTCGAACTCGGAACCTTTCGGTCCCTGTGGAAGGAGGCTACCGCTGGACCATTCACGCGGGAACTTGTGTTGTTGATCAAGGTGTCAGCCAAAATTACATCCTTGGTTGGTACATGCATTATATTTATTTATCTATCTTCTTGGTCCTGGGGAAAAATCATTGAAGAATTTCACCACAAATTCTACTAGCTAGCTAGCTAGCTATCTAGTGTGTTACTACTACTTAGTATAGTATTTATATGGTACTAGGTTTTTGGATCACAAATGCGCAGAGCTGTCAGAGGCCGGTTTTGCATTCATAAAGAACTGACTACTCAGCAGCAATGCTTCTTGTCATGACAAGAGCCTTAAATCGTTCCATCTATTGTAAAAGATGCCGCCTCCATTAACTGCAACCAGAATGATACAACTCCAGTCCTTACAAAATACCACTTTACTTAGTAGTCAAAAAAGCTTCTTGTCCATTTAACTAACCCATAAATTGAAAATGACAACAGATTCAGCGAACACAACATGCTTTGCTTTATGAGTATATTTCAAGAACACTAATTCAGAAGCGGAAATGAAGATTGGGATCCATGGTAAGGTTGAAGCTCCATCATCATCATCATCATGACATGACATGACATGGGTGGTCATGAATGAAGAACAAATGTACCATCATCATCACCACTTTTATTTATACCCGCTTTTGATTTTTCTTCTTCATTTTTTTCTTTTTCCGTTTTTCGTTTCTTCCTTTGTGGCATTAAAGGAGGCCAATGATCTTGATTGAACTGAATTCTGAACTGCATGCTCAATGATCATTCAGTCTATATCAGGATGAGGAGAAGAAAATTCTACCCAACTGCTACAATATTAATAATATACTAATTACGCAATTAAATTATGTTTTAGAAGCTTCATAATGTGGACTTATGTGCAAACCAACGTGGCACTGTGTAACTTCAAACACATACCTCCTCACCAAATCAACGAAAGTATACTGGAAATTTTGTTGTCGTCGTTGTTGTTAAAAATAAATAAATAAATAAATACTGCTGTTGCCTGTTGTAGTAGCTTGCGCAGCTAACCAAAAGCAAAAGGTAATTGAAAATAGTTGGGGAGTGGGGGGACGTGGCCTTTCTACGTCCAAAAGAATTCTAAGAATTGGTCAGTTAGGTAAGGTACTATGTCGAGCGGGCGACGCTCGTGACCCTTTCCTTGTCTTGACCCCAATATTTATTTATCCAATGGATGCCAATCTCAATTAATGAGGGTTTGACGAGTTCTGAGAAAGAAAAAAAAAAAAGTCTCACTCTCACCCAGTTTTTGTGCCCATTGATTGCTCTTTAAAAAAAAAAAAAAAGGGGTTCGAAATTTCCACAATTGAGAGACAAAGAAGCTCACATAATTAAATAAAACACCCGTCAATTACAAGCCATCCCAAAATGTTAGAAAAGAGCTAGAAATACTTTATAAGTATATAGTTTCTGTCAATGCTGCTACTTGGCATATATATGGATTTTTCTCCCGTGAAGGAGGGGGGGGGGGGGGGTCTTTTTATTTAATTATACTTTTGAGACTATAGGCAATCATGTATAATGATTTTAAAGAGAGAAGATGAAAAGGGATGATGGTTTGGCAATTTGGCATTTATTAAGCATTGCACTATCTTTCTATTCCTAAAAGCAATGGATCGTGACTTTAAAGGTGTTATCCAAAGATCATGAAAGTTTCCAAGAGAAATTATTATCCAATAAAAAGAGCGGAAGCACTAACCCTAGATTTTCAGACAATAATGGTGACCATTTTTTTTATTTTATGAGGTGAAGTTGCTCCCCACAGTATACATCATCACTATGAAATGAACCCTCTGATTCTGCAGTGGAATCTTAACTCGTATGATCAAACAAGATTGCCGCTTAATCCAGAATTGGAGACTCTGTCATCGTACGTTTGGATTTGGCTCAGAGTTGCAGTGTAAAACTACTCGATCGTCCTATTTTTATATTGGCTGGCTTTCTCTTTTTTTATGGATCGTGCTACTTAAAAAACTAATATATATTTATCATCAACAAATTCGTGGGTACGTACGTGGCTTTTCTTTTCCCCTGAATGGATGCTTGGAATTTGGAGGCTTTTGTGCTCGAGAAAGTAAGGACATTTGCAGATCCTAAGCGTATCAAATCTCATCTTTTCTAGCACCCCAAAAAAAGAAAAAAAAAATCTTGGGAACAGGTGGCATATTTCACTTTTGAGTTCATTTCATGTAACGTAATGCAACAATGCTTGGAATTTCCCTTGAACGAAAAAAAAAGTCCCCAGTGAACAACACTACATGCCCTCCGGGCTGCTCAGACGATTTCCATAGCCACCTCTTTAGGAGCAGGTCTCAGGTTCGACTCCCAGAAGTTACCGTACTGTGATCCTTGGAGCGGGCTCTCACAGCCTAAGAGGAGTAGTCTGGCCCGCTCAGATGATTCTGGTCAGATCAGAATACCTCCCAGTCAGAAAAAAAAAAAAAAAAAACACTACATATTATTGCAATGCGAAATAGTTGCACGTGTTGATTTAGTCACGTTTAGACCTCCCTTCCATCATTAAAGCTGACCAGAGCAATAGGGGTGAATGCGAGCTATTAACTGGAATGCATGCATTTGGCCCATGGATGAAGCGGTTTTGAGTATTGGTAACAATGAAGGCTCAGGGACCGACCCTGAAGCGGTTTCTTGAACATCGTTTTGGGCATCTAAGTCCTCCTAATGATGATGGCATTCCCATTTTCGGCCTCAAAGTGTGGTGTCCTACATGTTTGTTTTCAGTACCATCCCATGCTTAATTAAGACCATGTGGTGTTTCTAAATGAGCATCAAGTATTAGATGGAGGTGGTCCGTTCATGGGCTATGATGTCTTTCTCACTGTTTCTCGGGGGCATGATGTTATCTATCCTGCACGACTTGTCTTAACTCTGTCCAATGATGTATTAGTAGTAGTATTAATTGCACCCATCGATCCATCCATCATCAACGGGACTTGAAATCTTTTTAAATCTCTCTAATCGTTTAGATTATTTAAAAAGATTCATAAATCATCAATTAATACCTGCTTAAAAATATCCAAATAACTAACTAAAACAATTTTAGGTGGATTCAAATCTTTTATTAAATTCCTCGATCCAACGGGAGCCAAATTGCATATAACGTCAAGAGGAATAAGGAAAGATACAATGGACCGCGGTATTGGAAGTATGGGAATGGCATTAGGAGCAATTGCAGTGTTTATATTTTGGGACCAAAGCCCGCAAACAGACGGACTGGATAGTGTGTTTTTTCTTGGGTTGGACGCGTATGCTTAAGGGCTTTGCGCTTTTCTTTTCTTTTCTTTTTTGTCCCCTCAAAGTCAAAGGAGGGCTCTGGTCGTTCGTATCCTTAGCCCTGAAAGATTATCACTAGTTAATTTCTAAAACACCCATAAACAAATGGACTACGTTGATTCGGCCTAAACAAGAATTTGGATGCTGGATCACGTAATTGGTGATTTGTATTAGCGATTTATACGTGGGCCTTGAAAAGTCAGACGGATAGTGCTCAACATAGATGTCCAATTAACAAAAATGTCAGTTTTACCGAGAGAGGGTCCGGGGAGAGGGGGGGTTCAGCTTCTCATCTATGCCTTTTTGTTTTCTTACGATGCTCATCTTATTTTTTCTTTTTTCTTCTTTTTAACAGGGATTCAAGAAGAATTTGAACTCAAAACTTCCACTGTATAATTCACAAGTCCAATTACAAGAACAAAAAAAAAAAAAAGTACTACCCTATAGTCATCCACCCAAAAAAGGGAAAATAACTGGCACGTAATTTTACTCTTAATCAAGGCATGCACTATCTTGGACACGCTAGTACGTGTAATTTCTGTGACACTTAACCGTATCAGTTACCTGTTTCATGTTTGATAGGATAGAAATTAATGGTTAATTGATGAATTTTCAATTGGTGGACACGAGCTTGAAACTAACAAAGAGCAATGACTGCTACAGGTCTCGGGTGTGAAAATTCTTCGCTTGTATGCCAGGATGAGAAGTTAATTCCACAGAGCTATAGAAGTGTTCTGTTTTGAACACAAAAGCTGCAGAAGAATCCTTGGTAAGGGTAAAAACATATATGCAATTTAAAAATGCACCGGAAATCTTATAGTAACGTTAATATGTGCTTGCTCCTTTTTCTTTCTCTCCCTCTCTAGAGAGGAGAGGACATCATTCATTGTCATTTGATAGTGCATAGGACTGTTTCGTATTCTTTCCGTCCCATTTTGATGGTTCTAAATTTTTTTATGAGCTTTAAAAAAAAATACTAATTACTTTTATTGAAATAATAAATCTAGTTTACTATCTTTCTAAGATACCCTTACACTAAATGGAGGACGGAGGAGTATTAATAATCTTAGATGGATGCTTTTGAATGGTACGTTAGTACTAGTTAATCAAGGCTCACGCATGGAGGAGCACATCTCTAATTCAGAGGCTCTTTTGTTCATTAGGGGAGTAATAATTTGCTTCCATCATACGCACGCAGGCAAATTTTGCATGGTGGGAGCCAGGTCATGGTACTTTCAGGTTTTCTCATCCTTGGAAACAGTACTTGACGATTGGAGTACTCAGTACTCACTCGAGAATGCGCATATCAACTTGAAGCTCTTAGTGGCTGCAGAATATCCCAGCCTGAGCCTGAGGTAAGTACTGGATGAAATTAAAAACAAGGTTAAAATAAAAAATAAAAAAAAAAGGAAGAAGAAGAGCAAACATTCTTCCTGCAAAAATAGTATACTACTACTGACTGAAAATGTCATGGAACTCCTGCAGGTGCAGGCACGGAAAGAAATCCGAAGCGAAATTAGGAAGCCATGCACAAGGATGAGCTCAGAAGTCTGGAAAGCATTGAAAGAATTATCAGGAGGGTCAGTCAAAGCAATGAGACATCCATCATCATCTGCCGTACAAACTCATCTGCAAAACTCGAAATCAGCCGTGGAAGAGTTCACAAGTGTGTTAGGAGCTTTGTCGTTGGAGAAAAGGGACGGAATATTCACGGAAATTATGCAAGCGGCTGCAATAGCTTCCATATCAGTTGAAATCATCAAATGCGTCGAGAGAATGTGGGAATCGGTTCTTGAGCTCTCAAAACAAGTAGATTTCAAGTGTTGTCCGACGCCCGAGAATGATGAGCAGGACGGCGGCCATGGAGGAAAGGCGAAAAAAACAAGTCGACGATGAACAACAGATCGTCATTGTGGTACGTGGCACGTCTCACAGTAACACGCAAGTCACAACCGGAGAGTGAATATTAGTAATATGGGAAATACTACCACGTATTGATGATACTAAATAAGCTGTTGCCACTCAACAATTAACCTGTCTCCGAAGAAAAAAATTTTCATTATTTTGTATACGGTCAGAACAGAAGCGTAAAATTCTACAAACGAGTGAACTGCATTGCAGGATGTTGATTTATCATACCTATGTTGTAGACCCAGTTCCACAAAAAAATCTATTAGATGTAGACTTGCTGGCAAACACAAAACTAGCAGCCAGATTCAAATTAAACATAATGCAATGCTATATTTTTGTTCGATCTATATTTGGGAGGAAAAGAAAATGCGTAGTCAAATGTAAGTTATTACCGACATTCTCTGGCTAATAAGGTATGAAACCTCTCAGCTCTTTTTCTTTTTTTTTCTTTTTCTTTTTCTTTTTCTTTTTTTCCCCCTTTTTTTGTGAAGGAAACCTTGGAAACAATACGAGAAAAATGCTTTTGAAAGGTTTTAAGGTTCCGTACTCCTGCATGGACGGACACATGGCAGGTGCGCATTGACTAAGAGATTCAAGACCACCACTTTCCCGCACGATTCCATGGAAAAGGAGCTTCTCGATGCATGCAGAATCCAAGTACCAGTAATCATGCGCCGGTCATCCTGTTATTTTTCCATTCAATATTCATAACTGGAAAGTAGAGTCAAAAGCAGCAGTGGCTCCGACTGCGTCCGCCCCGCAAAATGCCAGCCCTTTTATATCTCTCCCCCGCTCGCACTGCCACCGACATTCATCGATATTTATCTGTTCTCCGACTATACGGCATGCATGCATATGAAGTGGACAAGGGGCACAATATGGCTCCAAATATAGTAAGAATCAGACACGAAAGAACATGCATAAGATATATATATATACATGACATGTCCGCATATTGTTAGGCAGCGTCACTCTCCAAGTTCCGACACTGTTGTATCATAGGGCATTAGGATGTACGAGGTTCAGGAAATAGACTGTTCATGATGAAACATGCATGCATCAAAAAGAAGATCCTAAAAGCAGTTATGTCGTACCGGTCCTATATCACCGTCGTAAAAAGATGAGAAAGCCGTAGATCTGTCTAGGGACGGGGCAATGGGCAAATCAGCGGAAGCAAGACTTTCACATAAAATGCTAGCTAACGAACAAAGAAGAAGAAAATTTGAACTCGAAAATCTTCTGATGACCAAAAAGAACACCAAAAAAAAAACACGAAAGGAATTTGTTATTTGTTGCTCTAAAGCAGACCTCAGTTCCAGGCGGTTCACCAATTCACCTAATATTTCTGCCACCAGGGAATTCAGATTGTATCGAAAAGAATAACCATTGCATCGCTAGAATAACCATTTGTTACTCTCTTTTCCTTTTTTTTATTTACAAGTTTGCAACTGTACATGCCTCAATTCTCATCTCGTACATCATAAACTGTTACTAAGACACTACAGGTTACGCGCACACTGAAAAGGGGAAAAATGACTACCTGGATCTATGCAATAAGTAAGATGCAAAATTTTCCACAACTCCTCCGTTTACCATACATTGTGCAAATAATCATATACAGGTTAGTTGTTATTTACCATCCATATATGGGGTTCTCCACCTGTGGGGGTAACAGATGAAGATCCCTACAATGCTCCTTGTCATAGTCTCGCGTGCCAGGTATCGCTCCACTGCACAATCTAAGGAACTCATTGCCAGTAAGACAGTAGTGGCCAAAAGCTAACCCTCCATCAACCATATCCATCAAATTGGGCAATGAAATCGACTTTTTGAGAGCCTTCCCATCAATTCTTCCTGAATGTGCATTACTTGTCAAAACCTTGTCGAGGTCAGAGTATTCCATAAATCTCTGAGTAGCTGCCTCCCATGAAAGCCTATACATCTGTTCAGGAGTCAGAGGCTGAGGCTCATTGGCCATAGCTTCTTTCACTTTAGCAACAAAATCTTCAGGTGTCTTATAAGTTAAACAGTTGGGGAATGCACTGAAGAATTCATTTGATGGATGGTCAGCACAAATAACAAATTTGCCCATTGCAAGGGCCTCAGCTGTTGCCGTGCAGAGAACATCACTAATGCTGGGATTTATGAAGACCTTGTAACTGCAAGAGACAGCATACTGATTGTTAGAAAGAAAGCAAAGAAAGTCCAATGGAATTTTGTTTGGCATAAAAAGTGACATAAGCAATGCTTGAATTCTATACGGGAAAACCTACGCCACTAGGAATGCCACAGAGGACAAACCATTAGCAAAGGGTTTCACAATGCCAAGAAACTTTGTGGATCAATATTCAGAAAGTGCTTAAAGATCCTAAAAACAAATAGGATTCTTACCCATGGAGAGAATCATCTGCATGATCTCTTCCTTTCATGAAACTGACATTTAGGTTTAGCCTTTGAGCCATACTCTTAACTTCATAAGCGTCCTCTCCGTTACCAAAAACATCCAGTTTGAACCCATCAAGATCATTTTTGTACTTTGCTAACAAATCTATCAACTCCTTGTAACCTTTCGCCCAAACCATCTTGCCCAAGAAATATGCTCCTTTTGAAAAGGCTTGCTGCCCACGCTCCCTCTCTTCAGCTACTTTTTCTCCAATTCTCAAAAACTTTGGGTTTACACCATGTACATTGCAAATTACAGACTTGGGTAAATCCTGTGTAGCGGCAGAAAGTCGAAGTACCTGACAAAACAATCAAAGTAACATTTACGAACATATTCTAACTGTTGAAAGACTTTAGCTTGAATTCAAGCATATGCTTCATGACCAATAAATTCACCAAACAACCTGACAGTTACATTGCAAAATAATTCTCAAAGATCAAAAAAATCACAGCTACCTTGTGGCAGTATGCTCGTGTTACCCAATTGTTTATATGTTTTACAAGAAAAGCTTGGAGAGCCCCATTCTTTTCCCGTTTGATATACTCCAAGTAATTGGTGTGAACTATGCCCACAACATGGTTAAATTTATCTGTCCACCGTTTACCATGGTGGTACCAATTGAGATGTTCTGGTTCTTCCAAAATAGCAATATCAGCTTCCTTTGAAGAAATAAACTGCGAAGTATCCCCAGCTGGTATTATACTTCGTCTAGCTTTTGAGAACTAAATAAAGGAAATTAAATGTGTCAGACATTGCCACCTTACGTACACATGCATAAAATATACAAGCTGATACAAAATTATCAGAGACCTACCTTTCCAGGGTAAAAAGAAATATTAAAATCGGCCTTGAAACCAACCCTTTCCTCAAGCCAGTTACGCATATATAGCTCCTGCTCTTCTGGGGAGTTGAATGTCAAGCTGTTTGGATAAACTAGTTCTTGGTCTGATCTACAAAGCCAAGGAACCAACAATGTGACATTTTGCTTGGCAGACTTGGCTAAATATGCTGCTCGAAAGAGTGGATTTACAGCAGTTCCAGTCATCCATGGAAGGCTAGCTGTTGTGACAATTGCTACATGCCTTTTACCATCTGCAAACTCCTGCTTCGTAGAATCACTCCAAAATCCACCTTCATAACAGTGACCTGTACTTTGAAGAACACTAGCTATCCTTATATCCAACTCATCAGTTACATTATCAGCTTCTATAATGGATGACTCTCCTGCAGGCAATGAACGTAGTAACAGTTGGTTTTTGCGTTTACTGCACAAGTTCTCCACAATTTTATCAGAGATATCTGCCAAAAAACCAGGGAAAAATGGTTCAGAAATAAATCTCGTAGTAACTTCCAATCTGCAGCAAAGCATTCCTCACAAGAAACTGAAACACTGTTTAGTTGATGACAACAGATGAAATTTCATACTAGGTTTCAGTACAGCTGATTATTCTTTTCTTTTTTTGTGATATTAAACAAAATATTACCAGATAGCATCCTAGTATGGTCTTCATTTCCATTAGGAATATGATAACGAGGATTTAGCCTCCTCAGTTTCTTGGGTTGCTTTGCCCATACCCTTAGCCCAATCGCACTCACCAACCAAAAAGCACTAGAGAAATGTAAAAGGAAAAAAAATCCCCAACACTATATAAGTATGATAGAATCTTCATTTAACTTCCTATTCTCTCTCTTTCAGTGATTGCAGATAGTCCGTGAAAGTACTCCAGACCTTCCCAAAAGGAAGCTGAAGGTGAATTACGGCTTTCTAATTTTCTATATTCTAGGTTAGATCTTTTTAATTGCTTTTGGGGGGGGGGGGGGTTCTCTAAGTAAAGTGATTACATGTAGTCCTAAAGAAGAACTTCTACACTTCAAGGTATTATCAACTCAATAACCAACAGAAGACAAAGTACAAGACAACCAAGAAAAGGCAGTATTAAATTGCTCAAGTGCTGCCAAAGACTGAAAGGGATAAAAGATTGGACTTGGAATCTATACCTCGTTTAATACCAAGTTGATCCAAGAATGGACTGGATTGCCTAACTAAATATGCCAACAGTTCTGGCACATCAAATGGTGGAACTTCCTGCATCTGAAATGGAAAAAAGAATTAGTAAATAATTAGCAGCAAATCAAGTTGGAGCAATGATATCTATAGTCATATGGCATTAATATTTTAACCTCTCCAGAACCAGTACCTAAATCCAAGTAAAAGTGCAGTTTCCAAAAAGATCAAACAAAAGAAATGCAATCCAACAGAGGACCCCTAACAAAATTAATAAAAGCAGAATTCCCGAGCTGGCCAACTATTCAAGTACAGAATGATACAAAGTCACAAACAAATTGCCCTCACGATTACATAAAAACAAGTCTCTGAATATTAATTTCTAGCAAGAAAGAGGAGACTGGAATTCTATGTTATTGGGAAAACTCTAGTGGGCATCTTCAACCAAAAAAAAAAAAGGAACGAACATTTTTTGGTAAGTGTGAGAAGTTGAGAAATAATCAACAATGTCTAAAGCAAGCCTCTATAGGAATATGGAATAAATAATCACTCCTCTTGAGCGAGTTATTTGTAAACTGTAAAAAGAACCCATGGCAAAATTACTCATCTTTAATCAGGATATACCTACAGTAAAATAGAAAGTATCACTCACAAAAGGGAAACCAACCTTGGCACCATTTGACTCCTTGCCTATAGATCTCTGCAAAATCCCAAAAAGGAAAGGTCAAGACTCAAATGAAATTTAAGATTTAAAGGTTTGACGACAATCAACCAAAGAACTGTGAACAGTACAAAACTGCATGACCTAATTTTAGAAGTAAGTGTGCTAGAGTTGCTGTTATATGTTCAGAGTTCATTAAGGAACTGAACTGCAGCAATATAGGTATTCTCAGGGTCAAAACAATCAACTAGGAGGGAAAGAGAACCAACACTGATGAATACAGAACCAATGAGCAACACTAATACATCCCAAATGTCATATGTAGGCATAGTAGCAAACAATTTTATATTGTAAAGTAACAAACCATGAACATACTGACACCATTAGGGGCCAGAAAGCAATCCCACATACTTGAAAGAATCATTCAGACATGCCATTTCATGACTTGGACAACTAAAATGTATAGCAATCTAACTCTGTTTTTCTATGATCTATTCTGGATGCAAAAAAATAAAAATAAAAAGAATAAAAACCAGTCTCCAGCAACATAAAGTACAGGAAAAAAATAATTAAAAAAAAGCCCTTGGACTGCACATCACTAACCAAACCTCATAACTAAGAGCCACCAAAACAGTAGTCAAACCATAATCCAAAGCTAAACCAAGAACCCCAAGAGACATCACTCGTTTATGTCAAATCTAACAACTAATCAAGAAACCTGTCTGGTCCTCCAGTTTCATAATCCCAAAAGCATTCTTACCATATCCCTATCTTCACTGTTTTCCACTTTTTTGTCAGTGTTCTTATTACTGCCGGCCTCAGTCCTCACTCCTCAATCTTGTTTTCCATTTTGTCCAAATAATTTCAAACAAAAGACATCTGTAACCAGTTTTTAACTACCAATACAGTATTAGCATCAAGGTACCCTAAGCTAAGTATCAACATTCTAGAAACGCTTCTACAGAAGCTTTTGGCATAATACAACCCGAGAAAAACATTGAGATGTCTCAAACTTCAGACTATTAACAGAGTGATGAACAATTAAACACGGACAATTCAGAATTCCATTGACCGGCAAAAAAAGTACAAAAAGATAATTATCAAAATGATTCCTTTTGCACCCAATATTTGCCTTTCTGTTGAAAAAGCAATACTTTTTTGAATGATGACATCCAAATTAAACCAATTCAGTCATTCAATCCAATTTCACTTCCAAAAAGAACTAGCTATCAGAATTATCATCTCCAGAACCTCTAGTAGCATAAAGAACGAGACAATAAGTACAATGGAACATTATCAAATGAGTTTAATGCAAAGTATTCAGTTCCGTGAAAGCATTTCTGAGATGGTAAGAAAAAGATAGGAATCACTACCAGACTCGACTTTAACTTCTCCACAAACTCGCTATTCTTAATCCCCTCGAAAATATCAGAGGGCAAGGAGCTGGAGCTGGAGCTCTTGTGCTCAAACTCTCTAAGCCTAGCCTTCAACGCCCTTATTGGCTCCCAAAGTTCCCCAAACTGCCATTCGTCTCTGGCAGCCGTCTCCTTAAACCTTACCGTCCTCCACCTCCTAAACCTCTGCCTCTCATCCTCCTCCTCGTCTTCAACCTCGGAGACAATTGCATTCTTAATTGCAGACAAGTCAATCCTAATCTTGGGCTTAGGGCTCCACTGGCTCCACTTAAAGTCCGGCGAGGAATAGGCCCTCCGAATTTCCGTCAATTTTGGCCGAAGCTTCTTGACAAAGTCGATCTCCGCAGGCGTGGTAGTAGCAGAGGCCGTAATTGTAGGGACAGCGAAGGGCGATCTGGAGGCCGAATTCAGAAAATTCTCCAGCTCCCTGTCGGCGCGGTTTTTAAAGGAATTCGCCCGGTTCTTAATCAATTGGAGGTCGGCACCTGCGGAGGAGCGGACCTCGCTCCATCCTTTGGAGATGAACGAGAAAGCCTTCTCCGCTGTAACGATTGAGCGGGACGGCGATGATGATGAAGACGACGTCGTTCGGGCCTCCGGGGAGGCTTTCATATTAAGCATCATCTGGAATTTGGGAATTTAATGCACAATTTGATTTTTTTTTTTTTTTCCCCACCTGGGGGTTTACAGAGAATTGCAGGATTGAGGTGCTTATGACTTGTGACTTGTGAGAGAGACCAGAGTTAAATGAGCAAAGGAACGGCCAAGATTTTGTGGGGGTTTTGTAATTAAACTTTTACTCTTTCGTTTTACTTATGGGTTTTTGTAGTTAGTGGAAGGCTAGTAGCAGTACTATGTCGTCATTGGGGATCAACGGAACAGTGGAGAGACACGTACGATGAGCCGGGTGTGATCAGATTCTGTTGGGGTGAGGTGGAGGTATGGGTTGGAACGACGTGGCTAATTTCACGTGGGACGACAACGTAGTCAACAAATTGCTCTTATTTAATCATCACATCACGATTATCGGTCGAAAATTGCAAGTTTGAATGTGCTAATCTCTTTCTCCGCTGAGAGACAAAACATTTTCCTGTTAGGATACAGTTTAGTTACTATCCATGAACTATTACCAAAAAAAAAAGCTAATTGCATTAAATTGTATCACATGTAATAATATTTTTTTAAGCTAAGGATCTAAACTTTACAAGGGAAAGGATCAAAAAAAATTTCGAGAGTCAGAATAAGAAACTCACCTGTTATCTATTACAAACTTTATTGATCAGCTACTTACTGTCGTTACCACATACGCTTTGTTTTGATATCAAATTTTTTCAAATTACATCATAAACATATTTTTCAACTCACATTTTTATCTCGCATATATTACATTACAAAAAATATTACAATAATTATTGTTAATAATATTTCAAATAATACTCTATCCAAATAAAAACTATTTTTGATGACGAATTTCATTACTTGTTTTGATCATCTAAAGCCAAAAGGAAGGAGTTTAATTCGTTCCCTTTACCTTAAATTTGCATTTTTAGCAAAATTTAGTGTGTTTGGATTACAAATTATCTCAAATAATATTTTACTTGTATCATAAACGCATTTCTTAATCTACACTTTTATATACTTAATTATTTTTTTATTTCACATACATCATATTACAAAAAATACTATTTTTTTGTGGGTATTTTTGAAAAATTTTACAGTAACAGAATTTTTATAGTATATTTTAGAAAATATTTTGGAATATTTAAGAGTAGAATAGTTTTTAGAATATATTTTGAGATATTTTTAAAATATTAAAAAAACTAGACTACTTTTTAGAGTTTTTTTAAAAATATTTTTTAAAAATTTTAATAGTATTTAAAAAACTAATTTTTAAAAAACTCTTGAATTCAAACAGATGATTTGTGGTGTGGAAAATGAAAACTTTGGAGAAAAATGCGTGCACCAGGATTTGTGGTGGCCGTCCATGTTCCTTCCTTTCCTGCCCCACGCGTGCTCTTGGTGATTGACATGTTCACAAATCACAAGTAGCGAAGTATTTTTGATGGGGGGCGGCCAAGCATGGGCCCGACGGAAGACAACACCGCCTCGATGACGGCGACGATGATTTTGTTTTAGACTCGTAGAATATTCCAGCGAAAGGAATATACGGAATATTTGTCGTCCTCACTTTTTTTAATAAATAAAAAAACGATCAAATACTTCCATACATGATTGAATCATGCGACAGAACTGCTGACATACAATTAGGAATAGCTGACCAAAACATTGGAATGGCAAAGAACTTGCTGGGCTAAAATATGAGCTACTCTATTACCGGGTTTTGTCGTCCTTACTTCGTTTTTTTTTTTTTTAATTGAAAGTGGGTATCCAAACCTTCGGCCCGACTAATTTTACTGCTCCCGGGTCCCTGCCCCCCAAGAGATCTGAGATGGTAGGAGAGCCAGAATCAACCACACGGCCTGGAGCCTAACGAGGTCATCCCACAACCAGCCGACCTGCGCCCGAATGGCTTTTGTCGTCCTTACTTCATTGATATTTTTTGTCCTCCTTTCAATCCTAGCATTTGAAAAAAAAAAAAAATTTTTGAACTAGGTTCCTCAATTTGACAGTAGTAATCAAAGTTAACAGTTACGGACGTATATTACATGTGTATAATTTAAATTTTAAATTTGATTTCATGTTAAATGACATATGATCTATGACAGAGTATTTTAGTATAAAAAAATAAAATTATACACTGATAATATATATATAAAAAAAATTTACCCATAATCAAAGAGGTTATCTAATGCCAGTACCACCGGGAGGGGAAAACAAGACTGACAGTTTATCATGTGGAGGTAAAAATTGTGGTAAATAGAAGTAAAAATTATATCACCAGCACAACAACATGAACAAATCAATCCACCACATGTCCCCAACTCCATTGCCGGACAAAAGACAGGATTGTAAGATCACAATGGACCGTTCATTTAGCAGGTCCCCCATACCGTTTTTGCATCTACCATTTTATTCCAAGTGGCAATTCTTGCTGGCGTTCATTTTTTTTCCTTCATTTTATTGTCCCCTTCTGATAAAACTCCATACTATATATATATATATATATATATATATATATATTATACTACTATATACTAGAGTCGAAGAAATAGAAGGAGTGGATGCATACAATATGAACCCGGTGAATTACATGGATAATTCAACTATCAAATTTTATAAACTAATTTTACCCCTCTCGGTTTCATTCAGAAACAGGAATCAATAAATTAAATCGTATTATGCCACCCATTAATTTAATTATGATTTGTCCATTTCCGTTCAACGGCCTTGCGGGCCTTCTTCACATATATATGTTGGATATGGGCTTCACCGTCCCCGTCACCTTCCATTGGGCTTTCAAGTGTTGATTGAAATTGGACCGTTTTTGCGTCAAAGTACAGATTTATTATTTGTCTTTTACATAAAATGACTTCTACAAAGTATAAACTAATTTCAAAGGAGATTCCTGCTCTCTTCTTCAGTTGAATCAGTTATTTGTGTTTGAAAGAAGACAATTGCTAAACCCGACAGATTATCAGACAGACCAGAAGGCCAATCCTTGAAATGGGCCTAATGTGGAAGGCATTGGGCGGAATTGGTTGCACGTCTAAAATATGGTTCAGAGTCCAGTCTCTATCCATTGTTTTTTGTTAAAGACAGTGGGCTATTTTCCATGTATTCTCTGTTTATATTGTTATAAAACTAATATTAATATGATGCTCGTAGTGTTATAAAACTAATATTATTATGACGTAGATTTGCGTGTATCCATGCTTTATTATAAAATTAATGCTAATATGATTTAGGTTTTGTGTTGTTTATATAGTGGGCGTTTATGCTTAAAAATATCAAGAAAATTGATGAATTCAAAAAAAAATAATAATTCTTTTATTTATTTAAATGATCTTGAGTTGTGTATACAAACGAATATGATCCTATTTGCAGGGGAGTACAAAGGAGTTCAAAATACATTAACTAGCTATAATTCCTATCAAGATGGTGATAAAATCTTTTAGAAAGTCGAGTTTATGACCTCCAAAATCGTGATAACTTTATTACTACCTCGAAGATAGAGCGATAGTTTTATTGACATAAGTGTGACAAACACACATAATTATTTCATAATAGGTACATCTTTTTTCTCCTCTTTGATGTGTTATTTCGAAGCCAACAAAAAAAGGTGTGTCTCCTATGGAAAAAGCCCTTATTTGGTAAATATATATATATATATATATATATATATATAAGGATGGAAATTATTAATACTTACCAAAAATTAAATAATGCTAAAATCACAAGAATTGCCTCAAATCAGCTTGTGTATGCGTCATGCTTATTATTTGTAATTGAGAATTAGAACACACAAAGAAACCAAAAGAAAAAAAGGGGAAGGGACGGTTACATGTCATTTTGTATTTTCTACAAATTGGATTGATGCGACTGCCAAAAACCGTGTCCGAGCTGATGGGGCCGACCTGATTGGAACAATCGAGCTGGGATCGTGCTAGGTGACCTGAGAAGAAAGAACGGAGGTGGGACTGATGTCCCTGGGATAACTCCGACGGTCAAGTTAGTTTGGCCGTAGAAGGATATAGTAATAGAAGAGAATACTTGTGAGCGTACCTTGCGTAGTCTTGATAGCGGAGTATATATAGGACCGTTCGAGTTGTAGTTTCCTTATGGGAGTCAAAGTTCCCTTAGGGTTCGGAGTCTTCCTAGGGTTTCCCGCGGCGGCCCCTAAATGTTCGGAGACGGCGGCCCATTAAGCCCCTCATAGGAGACCTTCGACATGCCGAGCTGGCTTTCTTAGGCCGAGCTGGCCCATGCCAGCCTCGAGGTACCTACTGCCGACCTGCCGCGTGTGGTCTACCGACCTGACACATGTCATGCGCGGATTTGCCCCACTACACTAGCCCCCCTTGAGTCTAGAGTCACCGAGGGGTCGCGTGAATTTAGACCAAATCTCGAGGCGTCAGGTCTGCCAGGGATGGGACCCACGATCCCACGACCGTGCACCTTGTACGGATAACCGCCACGCATGCTGTCATAACCGTCACGTCAGGGGTCACGTCCGCCCATGACGGTAGTTGTCAGCTCAAACGTTTTCCAAGGTGACGGTTTCTCAGCAATAAATTTTGAGATTTCAATTCGGGACTCTTCATCTTCCCGCCCTGGTGGCCTATAAATAGGCCCTACCAGACGTCACTTTCATGCTTCCTTTCTCATTTCTCCTCCTTCACAAATTTTACCAGCTCGCTCCCTGTCTAGAGAGTTCCAGAGTAGCGCCTTCCCTTAAGCACATATCAGCTCTTCATCCACTAGTAAGTCTTCTTTTCCCTTTTATGTCTTCTTCCTCCACGCACTCAGACATCACCAGCTCGGCACCTAGGCGTAGAGTAGTCCGACCTGCACCTATAGAAATAATCTCTTCCTCCTCTAGCTCTTCTTCTTCCAGCTCGTCAGAGTATCTACCTTCCCCCCTTCATTCTCCTGCTTTAGAGATGGACCAACCCACCCAACCTGTCCGGCCTGACGCTGGAGCTGCCGACCTAGGGATTCCCCTAGAGGTAACTCCAGCTCGGACCAGGGCGGGACCTTCCAGGGGGCCGGACATCGACTTCGGGGAAGTCGAGCTTATTCCCCCTATCCTAGACCAGGGAAGTGTCGACGAGCTGGTGGGGAGGTATGATATTCCCCTTCAGTTCGAGGCCAGGGCTGCCCGACCAGGGGAGTACGCTTGCCGACCTCCTTCTGAGTTTGTGGCTATCTACAGGGATCAGCTCATAGCTGGTCTCCGTCTTCCCATTCCCCAATTCCTTTACCAAATTCTAACCTTCTGGGGAATTCGTATAACCCAACTCGTTCCAAACGCCATCAGATCGATCCTCGGCTTTTTTATTATGTGCCGAGTCCTCGAAATTCCATACTCTCTAGACCTTTTCAGGTCATTCTTTCAGATGAAAGTGAGCGGGCCAGTTCATGGCTGGTTCTATTTTGCTCGCAGGAGCGGGGGAGAACTCCCAACCCGCGAGCTGTTCACGCACACCCCCTCTTCCATTAAGGGCTGGAAAGCTCAGTTCTTCTATGTGAAGAACACGGGTTTCCCTCCCTGACCTGGAGGGAGGAGACCCAGGTGTCCGACCCCATTCCTTCACCTCTTCCTGCGGCCGAACTGGACCTCCTGGTCAGCTCGGATGCTCGATTATCGGTGAAGGAATTTAGCAATGCCCAGCTCCGGTCGGCGGGGCTGATTCGAGCAGAGGTGAACGACCCTGCGCCTGACCTCCGACCTCTCACACCCGAGGAGCTTACAGCTTGTAATCCCTTTGATCTTCTTTTCCTTGCTTTCCTTTCTTTTCCTTTGTCGCACGAACTGACCCCTTTCTTTGCTCTCAGTGAAGAGGTTCTCCCAGCTTCTGAACATAGGAGGGACAGGCAGCTCGCGCGCGGCTACCTCGGTACCCTCCTCAGCTCCTGGTGACGTGGCTCCTCCCCCACCAGAGCCTATTCCCGCAGCTCAGTCTACCCCCTTGGAGGAACCCAAAAAGAAGAGGAGGAAGACCACTGCCAAGAAAGCCAGGACCGAGGTGACCACCTCGGCTACACCTACGCCCCAACCATCTGAGTCGCCCCCTTCGATGTGGCGGACGAGGAACATCATTCCTCTCAAGCCCCCAACCGAGCTGAGCACACATCCCCACCCACTCCATTTCTGCCCGAAGTGGGGGTTGTCGATGAATGACCGAGCTCAGTTTCCAGAGGCTGCTCGAGAGCTCGTCAAAGGTTCGGTGCTCCCACGCGACCATCACTTTATCCAGCTCGCATCCAACTCCGAGTTGCTGTCGCACTACTACCTGAGCGCAGCCCAGGTAGCTTCTTCACTTGGTACTTTATTAATATCCTTAATCCATAGTCTTCTCATAGTTGGACCTGCAGCTCAACGTCGCTGGTGCCGAGCTGGCTCAGCGATATGAAAACATGGGAGAGAATCTCTCCCAGGCTGATGCGGCCAAGAACAAGCTGTCCAGTCAGCTCGAAGCGACCGAGGCAGAGCTGGAGGCAACGAAAAAGCAGCTTGCCGACTCCCAGGCCGCCTGCGAGCTTGAGAAGGAAAAGTCCGCCGAGCTGACTTCCCAGCTAGAGAGTGAGCAGAAAAAATCAGTCGAGCTAGTGGAGGCGGCCAGGACGGAAGGGCGCCAGCTAGGCGTTCGAGATTTTAAGAAGTCCGAGGCCTTTATGGATGATTTGGCCATCTTGAATGGCCCCGTCCTGCAGCTGGGCTACACCAAGGCCATGGCGGATGTTCAGTCTTTGAATTTGCCGGGCTTTGACCTGAGCAAATGGCCTGATTATAATCCCCAGGCTGCTGACCAGATTGACAGACTCGTCACGGGCTACTCCAATGGGCGCGACCTGGCTGCCTTGGTCGCCAACCCTGCCCTGCCTGCGACCTCCCCTGAGCAAGAGCAAGAACAGCAAGGGGAGAACTAGAGATAGTGACTTAGATAAGTCTATTAGACTAGGGCGAGCTCGGCCAGCTCACTTTTTGTATGGCCCCCTCGATGTTTTTCCTCTTTTTGAAATGAAATAAATAGCCTCTGATGGCCTTTCTCGTCCAACACTTGTAAAAATTTTCCTTTATTCAAAGTCTTTGGGTACATAAAAATATCTCAGCTCGGGCATTGAAACCGTTCTAATACGGGCCGAGCTAACTAATGAAGTGAAGATCAGACCTGTCCAGCTGATTACCTCAGCTCGGACAAACTATCAAGAAAAAACCTCAAAACTGAGTGGTGCCAAGATAGGCCCAACTAGATAAAGTGAACCAATAAATTGAACTAATAAAACATAGAGCCGACCTGTCCAGCTGAGCACTTCAGCTCGGGCAAGCCCCTAAAGGAAAAGCTTCAGATTTGAGTTGTGCCAGGTACGTGGAACTTCGCTTCCATCCTGGCGGGCCAGCCTACAATAACCCGCTCGGTCAGCCTCTTTTACCACGTAGGGACCTTCCCAGTTCGGATCCAACTTACCGGTGCCCACAACTCGGCTAACGGAGTTTTTGCGTAACACCAGGTCTCCTGGCTTGAAAGAAATGCGCCTTACCCTAGCATTGTAGTAGCGTGCGACCTGGCCCTTGTACTTAGCCATCCATATAGCCGCCTCTTCCCTTTGGTGCTCGACCAGGTCCAAATTAAGCCGCATCTCCTCATCATTGTCTTGAGCCACAAAGTGTTGCACCCTACCTGAGGGTACCCCAACCTCTGCTGGAATCACCGCTTCGACCCCATATGTTAGGATAAATGGGGTTTCCTGGGTGGCCGTCCGAGGTGTTGTCCGGTAAGCCCATAGTATGGTGGGTAGCTCCTCCAGCCAACTAGTTCTCACGGACTCTAATCTTGTCCTCAAGCCATGCAGGATGGTTCTATTTACGTTTTCGACCTGCCCATTGGCCTGGGGGTGCCCCACTGAAGTGAAGTGCTGCTGGATGCCGAGCTCCGTACACCACTCTCGAAGAGATTGATCAGCAAACTGTCTGCCGTTGTCCGAGACGAGAGTCCTTGGTACGCCGAATCGACAAACTATGCTTTTCCAAAGGAACTTCTGAATAGACCTGCT